>NW_015172167.1:37939-48178 GCF_001447785.1 Gekko japonicus | reverse complement strand
AGAAGAAGAGATTGGATGTATAGCCCATCCAGCACTTGGAGTCTCAGAGGGGCTTGCAAACTCCTTTCCCTTCCCCTCCCCACAACAGACACCCTGTGAGGCGGGTGGGGCTGAGAGAGAGCTCTGACAAGAAACTGCTCTTTTTCAAGGACAGCTCTGGCCAGAACTATGGCTTGCCCAAGGTCATCCAGCAGGTGCAAGTGGAGGAGTGGGCCATCAAACCCGGTTCTCCCAGATTAGAGTCTGCGCACCTAACCATGACACCAAACTGGGATTATAGAGCTGCTATCCTCTGGGTCGGTATAATAACAAATACAGAAACCATGAAATTGTAACGACGGCAACTTCAATACTTCAGTATTTTCTTCCTATAGCGCATATATCTCTACAGGAGCACATCTCTTAATCACGACAAACAATTCATTTTCATTATCAGCAGTCTATTCTTCACTCTCCGTATGGCGAATGAAAGTGCCTGTGCTTTCCAAGATTTAAAGTGCTTGCACTGCAAGGCAGAGCTCTTCCGCCGGGCATTTGGTTGAGGAAGCAGAAGTCCCCCTCTCCCGCCCGGCTTCTATGGCCCTCGTTTTCTGGCCCAGTTTTCCTCGGCCAAATTGTCCACCGGGGGCCTGATTCTGACTGGTCATCTGACCACCTCTGTAGTTACAAGGTATTTTACGATGTTTTATATTTTTATGTGTCAATTGTTATTTTAATACTGTTTTAATTGTATTATTTAACTGTTGTACACCGCCCTGAGCCCATTTGGGGAAGGTGGTATATAAATCTAATAAAATAGATAGATAGATAGATAGATAGATAGATAGATAGATAGATAGATAAACAGTAAACAGTCTGATGTCCTTAGTTCTTTCAAATCTGGGAACTGTGAACGATTTACGGGCGTTCTAATGCAGCCTCTGATGGACCTGTCGACTTTTAATTCCATGTCTTCTCAGCTTTCTCAATGAGGCACCAGAACAAAATCCATAGAGCCAATTAACATTCAGAGACAGACAAATCTTTAACAAGCACGTTTTCACAGAAGGAAATATCTGGAAAGGTCTGGAGGTCTTCCAGAATTCCAACTGGTCTCCAGACTACAGAGATCAGTTCCCCTGGAGGAAATGGCTGTTTGGGAGGGTGGGCTCTCTGGAACCCTATTCCTGTGGAGTTCCCGCCCCTCCCCAAACTCCGCCCTCTCCAGGCTCCACTCCCAAATCTCCAGGAATTTCCGAAGGCCACATGGTCCCCCCCCCAGCTGTGTGAGAAAATTGAGAGAAGGCTGTTTGCTGCAGTGGGGCAAGGAATTCATTTTCGAGTCTGAACCTGAGGGTCGCACGGCTCACCCCAGACCAGATGTTTCCACAGACACAAGAATGTGCAGCTAGGCTTGCCAGGCCCCGCCGGGGGTCGGGGAAACCCCCGCCCCAGAGGCCCGTTCCCTGCTGCCGGCGGATCGGGCCCCGGGGCGAACCCCACCCCGACGTGCGCGTCACCCGGAAGTGACACGACGACACCGGGTACGCTGGGGGCGGGGCCACGGTCATCCGAGGGAAAACTCTATGTTTTTCCCTCGGATGGTTGTGCCCCCACCCCCAGCGTGCCCAGTGTCGTCATGTCACTTCCGGGTGATGTGCGTGCGGTGCGCGCTCGCTCCAGCCACCCTCCAGCCGACAGCGGGGAGTCCCCCGCTCCGGTGAAATTTTGACTTGGCAACCCTATGTGCAGCATGGAGTGCGATTTCTTGCACCTTCCCCCCAAAGCAATCCCAAATACCCCCCCAAATCCTATTCTTGGGGGAGAACGGACCCCAGGAATAGGATTTGGAGAGCCTTTCTTGCTTACAGAACTCACAGAGGGCCCAGGAGCAGAAGGGGCTGTGTCCTGTTGGTACGAGGAGGTTGGCAACACGTAGGGCTGCCAGCACGGCTTTGCCAAATGCCAGAAGATGGGGAGAGTGGAGTTTTGGAGGATATGTCGTCGATTCCAAGTGATGCTCTGGGAGTTTCTCTTGATCTCAATGATGATAAGGATTATAGAGACATGGGGAAATTCCTACGGCATCATGATGGTGGACATTTCCCAGCCATTTCCCCCCTTCTCACATCACATTTTCTCAAGGGTGGGGAATTGGGGAGAAGGGTAGGGGTTTGCCTGCCATGGAAAGGCAAATGGCAAGGCTAGAAATAATTTTTTTTAATCAACAAAAGGACATTCTTCTTCATTCAATGAATAATTAAATTGTGGAATTCAGCATCAGTGGACATTGTGACAGGCACCAGCAGAGACGGCTTGAGAAGCGGGTTAGACAGATTTGCGGAGGATAGGTCCATCTATGGTGAATAAAGGAAGCCTCCACATTCAGAGGCAGTAAACCTCTAAATATCAGAGCAGGGAGCAACATCAGGAGAGGGCCTTGGCCTCTACGCCCTGTTGTTGGCCCTCCAGAGGAACTGATTGGCCACTGTGTGAGACGGGATGCTGGGATAGAGAGACTATTGGTCTGATCCAGCAGGGCTCTTTTTATGTTCTTATCAGGGGAAGGCCTCGGCCTCTACGCCCTGTTGTTGGCCCTCCAGAGGTTGGCCACTGGTGAAAAAGTGAGGCTTAATATATGTCTTTAAAGACATATATATCCTCTGGTGAGCATTACAACCATCTTAGCCTATGGCAGGTTCTACTACACATTACAGCTGTTATGAACATCGAAAATCTTCCTTGATAATTGTGAGACGTCACCAGAGGATATGAATTTCTGAGAGACATTTTTTGTCCTACATCTTTGTTCAGAAGAAGATCTTCCTTCGAAACGGCAAGACATTCCGGAGATCACCGTCAATATATTTTTCTATGATTATGTATATTATTTTTGTTCACTTTTTATTTATTTATTTTATTTTATTTTATTTATACCCCGCTCTCCCCGCGTGCAGGCTCAGGGCGGCTTACAACAATATGGTTGTTGTAATTTATGATTCTTTAAAGACATATATTAAGCGTCACTTTTTCACAGTTTTTCTTGTCCTCCATATTATCTCATTACTGTGCCAATCAATTGTTACTATACCTGTTTTTTGGCCACTATGTGAGACAGGATGCTGGTATAGAGAGACTATTGGTCTGATCCAGCACGGCTCTTTTTATGTTCTTAACAGGGGAAGGTGTCGGCCTCTGTGCCCTGTTGTTGGCCATCCAGAGGTACTAGTTGGCCACTGTGTGAGACAGGAGGCTGGACTAGATGGACCCTCACTGGTCTGATCCAGCAGGGCTCTTCTGTTGCTCTTATCAGGGGAAGGCCTCAGCCTCTATGCCCTGTTGTTGGCTGTCCAGAGGAACTGGTTGGCTACTGTGTGAGACAGGATGTTGGACTAGATGGACCACTGGTCTGATCCATCCGGGCTCTTCTTATGTTCTTATGAAGGCCTCAGCTTCTACTCCTTGTCATTGGTCCTCCAGAGGAACTGGTTGGCCACTGTGTGAGACAGGAGGCTGGACTAGATGGACCCTCACTGGTCTGATCCAGCAGGGCTCTTCTGTTGCTCTTATCAGGGGAAGGCCTCAGCCTCTATGCCCTCTCGTTGGTCCTCCAGAGGAACTGGTTGGCCGCTATGTAAAAGAGGATGCTGGACTAGATGGACCCTCACTGGTCTGATCCAGCAAGGCTCTTCTGGGGTTCTTACCAGGGGAAGGCCTCAGCCTCTCTGTTCTGTTGTTGGCTGTCCAGATGAACTAGTTGGCCACTGTGTGAGACAGGATACTCGACTAGATGGACCACTGGTCTGATCCAGCAGGATACCAATTATGTTGTTTTATTGTTATTGTATTTTAAACTGTTTTTATGTTAATGAATGGTCATTTATAGACCAATTATGTAAGCCACCCTGAGCCCGCTTGTGGGGAGGGTGGGGTATTAAATAAATAAATAAATAAATAAATAAATAAATGTTCTTATGGAGGAGTGAAACAACATTGAAGGTTGAACTTTATGCATGAATTCTGACTAACACTTAATTCTTTAATCCGTGGGATCCTGCCACTTAATGGGGCAAATAGTTTAAATATCTGTCTCAGAACCAAAGGGTCAAATTTCTGGCTGGGATGGAGGATTGTCTGGCCCCGCAAGAGGGATTCTGTGACATCTCAAAGTCCTCCGACTCCCCAAGGGCAACATCTTGGCCCAGATTTATATACACTTCTGCCCACTGTTAATGTAGTTTGGATACATCCAGGGACAGATTTTAGCCTTTGGTCTGTAGTGCTGAAATGGCTGTAAGGACATCAGAAGTAAATAGCTGACTTCGATATGGTCTTCATCCCAGATCTGTCTTCTCACAAACTCAGTCCACAATCATCTTTGTAGCACCGACATTCTTGACACGCAGAGAGTCATCTGGCTAGTTTAAAATGGCACCCATGAATCACTGGAGCTCTTCGGCCTCTCTGAATTTGCAGAGCTTGCTTGGGAGATCACCCGGTGAGGAAGTCCAGACACAGTCGCCGGCAGGACTCTTGGCAGTGAGTCTGAGAAGACTCCCCCCACTGCATTTTTGTTCCCACTTACAGGCGAGGTTACCAAAGTATGGTGCACTGTTTATGCATGCCTTCAAATTCATGTCTTGACAAGTTGGGGGACCTCTTAGCCTATTTTGAGCAGGCACATAGACACACAAAGCTGCCTTCTACTGAATTAGACCCTTGGTCCATCTAGGTCAGCATTGTCTACTCAGGCTTGGCAGCAGCTCTCCAGGGTCTCAGGCTGAGGCCTTTCCCATCACCTCCTGCCAGATCCTTTAAGATGTCATGGTCCCGCTGTAGACTGCATTGATCAGGCTGCACCCGGAGTATTGTGTGCAGTTCTGGAGGCCTCACTTCCAAAAGGATGTGGACAGAATGGAGCGGGTGCAGGGGAGAGCGACGAGGAGGATCGGAGTGGGGCCTGGAGACCAAGCCGTATGAGGAAAGGCTGAGGGACTTCTTGGGAATGTTCAGTCTGGAGAAGAGGAGGTTGAGGGGGGACAGGATGGCTCACTTGGAGTGTTTGAAGGGCTGTCACTTGGAGGAGGGCAGGGAGCTGTTCCTGTGGGCAGCAGAGGAGAGGACTTGTGATAATGGGTTTAAATTAAGGACAGGAAGTACCGGCTGGATCTTAGGGGAAACTTTTTGACAGTAAGAGTTGCTCAACAGTGGAATGGGCTGCCCTGGGGAGCTGGTGATCTCCCCCTCCCTGGCAGTCTTTAAGCAACGTCTGGATAAACACTTGTCAGGGATGCTCTGGGCTGATCCTGTATGGAACAGGGGATTGGACTAGATGGCCTGTATGGCCCCTTCCAACTCTGTGATTCCATGATTCTATGGAACATGTCTTTCCAAGGGTTCCCAGTACTGCCTTGGCAAATGCTGGAAGACTAGGGGAACAGTGAATGGGGAGGGTGGGGTTTAGAGAGGATGTGATGTCATGGGCCCAATGAAGTTCCAGGCTGCCACCCCTAGTCTCTGTGGTATTTACCTTAGGAACTAGGAGAAATTCCCAGAGTGGCACTGTGTGGAGGCCATTTTCTTCTCCTGCTCCTCAGTTCCTCAAGGGTGGGATACGGGAAGTGGTAATTCCCCATGCCAGGTGGGTAAATGGGGAATCCTACTCTCCACATTCTTGTGTTGTTGGTCTCATGTAAACCAAAAACCTTGATCAAGGCTCTGGAGAGGCGGCCTAAACTTCTCCTAAAAGGAAAAATTTACTAAATAAGTAAATAGATACATTTTTTAAAAATGGAACTAGATCACTGCCACGGGAGGTGGTGGCAGCTACAAGCATGGACAGCTTCAAGAGGAAACTGGATAAACGTATGGAGCAGAGGTCCATCAGTGGCTATTAGCCACAAGGTATAGATAGGAACTCTTGGTCTGGGGCAAGGGATGCTCTGTATTCTTGGTGCTTGGGGGGTGAGCCACAGTGGGAGGGCTCCTAGTGTCCTGGCCCCACTGCTGGACCTCCTGATGGCACCTGGTATATTTGGACACTGTGTGACAGAGAGTGTTGGACTGGATGGGCCATTGGCCTGATCCAGCATTGGCTTCTCTTATGTTCTTATATGGAGCAGAGGTCCATCAGTGGCTATTAGCCACAAGGTATAGATAGGAACTCTTGGTCTGTGGCAAGGGATGCTCAGTATTCTTGGTGCTTGGGGGGTGGGCAACAGTGGGAGGGCTTCTAGTGTCCTGGCCCCATTGCTGGACCTCCTGATGGCACCTGGCATTTTTGGCCACTGTGTGACACAGAGTGTTGGACTGGATGGGCCATTGGCCTGATCCAACATTGGCTTCTCTCTTCTGTTCTTATGTTCTTAACTAGAGCTAGCTAAAGGAGAACATAATTTAATTGTCTTATTTGCTAAATCCTTAGATTATACATCTAACTCTAGGGAAAGGCTATGCTTTCCTGTTGCATAAGAGATACCAACGTCGATACATTCTTGAGATTGTGGGGGAAAGGGTGTGTTTGCTTGGAAGAGGCCCGCTGGACAGTCCAAATGGTTTCCAGTGCAAATGCCAAACGAACCCTGAGCCAAAATCGCAACCCTGAAGTGCTGAAGTTAGTGCAGCCCTCCAAGAAAAAGGGTCACCAATTCTCTATTGTTCTGTCTGACTTGACAGAAAGGTACTTGGAAATGTCAAGTATATGTCACCAGTCATATAAGATTAAAGAAAAACAGAAAAAAAAAACATGGCAAATAGGCTGTTTTGAAGTATTGTTTTGTTCTTTACAGTTACAAAAGGCAACACATTCTTTTTGAATAGCTGCTGAGCCCAAATTCTGAAAGGTTTTTTTTTTTTTTCTCCTAGGAGAAAACAAAGGTTGGGACCTATCCAGCTGACTCACTCCCGTCCAAAGCTCTTTTTAATTGTCGCCAGAGTATCCGGACTCCTGAGAGGTGCATCCCAATTGGCTCGCTGAGCACGGCTTGATTATTTTTAATTGGTCAATTGTGGCATGACATCACATCTTCAAACCATGTGATTGGCAGAGCTGTGTTGAGAACTTGGACCTCCACTCCCCTGTGGGTGACTCCCAATTTCCTGGCCCCAAGACAACCTTTCACTGTTGCACATTTATGCTGTATGCAGCAACCACAACCAGCTTTCCGTCAGAGGGTAACTGTGGTGACCTGGGCCAGCAACAGCAAACACAGGAGCAATGGCCAAAGCAGCTTCCTTCAAAGATGGCCCCCGGGACACGTATCCCATCGATTCCCATGGTCTGAGCATCATCCATGTTTATCTTCCTCGCTCTGCAGTTTACTAAATCAACCAACTGGGCTTTGTGTTTGGCCTCCTAGATCAGACATGAATTTGTATGAAGATACTGTCACGTATCTTCACTTAGCCCTCACCTGGCTAACCTGATCTCATTATATCTTGGAAGCTAAGTGGGGTCAGCCCTGGTTACTATTTGTTGTTGGAAATAGGTGTGTGTTGCAAGGTCTAATTCAGTCATTACAGGGTTAATCTGCTTTACCTTGGGTGCTGTTGTTTAGACTGACCTGGAAGGGAAACCTGGCTCAGAGCCAATGGGAGGAGAGCCCGGGAAATCTAAGTCTGTTTATTCACAGTTACTGGTTAAGGCATTCAGGTGATTTCCTTCTACGGGTCAAGAAGAAGAAGAATCTCCATTGCAGTTGTTGTTGAGAGACTGTGTGGTCAGTCTGTTCTGTAGCTGTAGAGATGTAGCCTTAGGTCTTTTGTTTTGTTGCATTTCCTGTGTACCCTTCCCTTTAGAAATAAAGATTTTTACACAGAAAGAAATGTCTCCTCTCCAGTGAAGCAAAGGTCCATTGCAAACTCTGAATATCTAAGGGTTTTTTTTGTCAATTTTTCCAACATTTGTATGGGAGACCACCAAGGTTCACGGGAAGTTCGTTGCAGGCGCGACCGCGTGACCCTCAGCTAATGAACTGGGCAATTTTGGTGATGAGGTTTGTGGTGAGGTTCATGCCCATCCCTACTGCTGATGCAAACCGATGGCAGGCATTCGTGTCAGAAGGGATTACATAGCTTGACACCAAAGGGTAGCATTTTACTAAAACACAGCTCTTATTTATGATTTATTGATACAATCGGTGCTTATCTAATTGTCTATTTAAACAATGCATTGTTAAACAGAGCATTTCCTGTGTACCCTTCCCTTTAGAAATAAAGATTTTTACACAGAAAGAAATGTCTCCTCTCCAGTGAAGCAAAGGTCCATTGCAAACTCTGAATATCTAAGTATTTTTTTGTCAATTTTTCCAACATTTGTATGGGAGACCACCAAGGTTCATGGGAAGTTCATTGCAGGCGCGATCGCGTGACCCTCAGCTCATAAACCATGAACTGGGCAATTTTGGTGATGAGGTTTGTGGTGAGGTTCATGCCCATCCCTACTGCTGATGCAAACCGATGGCAGGCATTCGTGTCAGAAGGGATTACATAGCTTGACACCAAAGGGTAGCATTTTACTAAAACACAGCTCTTATTTATGATTTATTGATACAATCGGTGCTTATCGAATTGTCTATTTAAACAATGCATTGTTAAACAGAGCAGTTCTGCAGAAAAAAGGGGGAGTTGTAGAACTCCATCAGGTGGTGGGAGAATGCTCCTGTGCAAAAAGCCCATCCTGCTGTTCACCCCTTACTTTGAAAGCCCCCACGGGGTTCACCATAAGTCATCTGTGACATAAGGGCACGTTCCATGACCACCACAAAACAGTAGTTGAAATGGCATTTTCATTGAGGCTCAGTGCAGTGCGTAAAAGTTAGTTGTGCAGGAGGAAAGGGTGGGGGGACAGGCAAGGGTGAACTTGCAGTGATTCGAACCATTATTAATACATTAGCTGTTGTAGATTTTCCGGGTTGTGTGGCCATGGTCTTGGCATTGTAGGACCTGACGTTTCACCAGCAGCTGTGACTGGCATCCTCAGAGATATAACACAGAAAGATGGAGTACACTCTGTGTCAAGGTGAGAAGAAAAATGGTAGGCAGGTAATTTATATCTACTCAGGAAGGTGGGGTAGGGCTGAGTCATTAAAAAAATCCCAAAAGAGAATGGACACCAAAACAAGAGGGTAGGTCCTCTGGAAAGAGGACATCTGGTAGCCCTAGTAAACCAGTCTTGGAGAAATTATTGTCTTCCAGCCGACGCTCCCTCTAAGCTGGGGAGTCTTGCGAGCAAAAATCCTACTTGGTGAGCTCCTGGCATTAAAGTCGTGAGCGAGCGATTTGGCTGCCGCATAAATCAGTTTGCTCTGGAGCCCTCCTCCCTGAGCTGAGACAAAAATTGTGTGAGCCAGAGGCTAAAAAAACTGTGAGCTGGGCTCACACTAACTCAGCTTAGAGGGAACACTGCTTCCAGCTAAAGGACCATTGGCCTGATTTGGGGGGGGGGGGAGAGTAACAGAGGCTTGTTTTACAACCTTCTCTGCCAACAAACAGCCCATTTTAGAAATGACGTTGTATACTGAGAAATGGGGAGAGATTAAGGTTGCCAGCTTTGGGTTGGGGAATACTTGGAGGTTTGGGGGTGGAGCCTGAGGGCGGGGTTTGGAGAAGGGAGGGGCTTTGACGGGATACAGTGCCACAGAGCCCACCTTCCAAAGGGGCCATTTTCTCCAGGCGAACCGATCTCTCTCACCTGGAGATCAACTGCAAAAGCAGGAGATCTCCAGCCGCTACCTGGACGCTGGCAACCCTCAGGAAAATGACGGTGCTGAAAAAATAACTTTCGCAAGCTCCTTCCAACTATGTTTATCAACAGCTGCAGAGGCGAGCGTTCAAATGGAAGTTATCTTCCTTTATTGAACAATCCAATGACCCAGCAGTCTTGGATAGAACCAGACTTACAAACGCCACACACAGCTGCTATTCCCACACGGAAGCCGCAGCGGCCAGAAATTAAGGCAAAGTAAAATCAGGATCGGAGAGCAGGAAAGGCACGGGAACAAAGGACGCCTCGCTACCCATCACCGGCTGTACCCACAGATCTCTCAAAGGGGCAGTCAACATAAGGATCAGAGACAATATGGGATAAAGTTTGAATGGAACCAAATCCATGGGCACATAATGGCCGAGTTCAGACTGGCACTTTGGCCCGGCAGCCAAATGTTTCAGGAGCGTTTCAGTAGCGGATTAAAGGGGCGGGTTCAGACAGGCACATCTGTCAAGCATCCCCCAGCTGTACTCAAGCCGTCTTGTGCCGCTTCC
>NW_015172167.1:32024-37375 GCF_001447785.1 Gekko japonicus | reverse complement strand
ACAGAGTGTTGGACTGGATGGGCCTCTGGCCTGATCCAACATTGGCGTCTCTTATGTTCTTATGTTCTTATGATTCTGGTTCCCTGAGTGTGAACGCAAGCGCTGCTAAGGCGGGAACAACCCACCGTTATTGATAATAGGCGCTGGCTGTTTCCGCGGCAGGCGGCCATGCACCCATGCGCATAGGTGCATGCCGCAGAGCGCAGAAACAGCCACTAACAGACCGCCGGGGCGGGCCAACAGTGCGAATGCTCCCTTGCGCTTCCTCCACGGTGTCCTCCCGCTTCATTCGCTGCAGTGTGAACGGGAATACCGTGACCAAGCCGTTCTGGGTCTGTTCCGGGTCTTCTTTGCCACGACTCCCTCGCGCTTCAAATTGCCAGTCTGAACTCAGCCAATGTATCAGAATAGGGTATTCCTTCTAGGAGACTGACAATGACCCGTCTCTCTTAGATATGGGTTGTCGTTTGCACAAAAGCTGAAAGCACAAAGATAAAAGATTGGTTCTCCGCGGGCCCTTTAATCTTGGGCTCATCCAAAAGGAAGTGCTGAACTTGGCCCATGGTCATCGCTGCATCCTCCTCTCTGGACGCTAAACGGCCCTCCCACGTTGCCCTGGGGACGAAAGAGGAAGGAACTGGAACGCAGCGCTTGAGCTCCTTGTCTTCGGTGAGTCAGGAGCCCCGCTTTGGATAGCAATGGAAATCCTCTGGTCTCACTAAGGCCTTGTAAGGTGAAAGCAAAGGAGGGACCTCGAATTCAACCTGGGGACCCTGAGGGGAACTGACTCACAGTCAGAAAACAGGGACCGGATTTAACAAAAAAACAAAATTGAGGGGGGAGGGGGCAGACCACCAGCCAGGAAGAAGGAAGGAAAGATATCTCATACATATGTGAGAAGGTACAGAGGAGCAAATTGGCTCAGACAAGTAGGACACCTTTCCCAGTATCCTGTGTAGGAGGGCAGCTGCTGCAGGATGTCTCTGAGGAAGTAGGTCAGAAAACGGAATGAATTGCTCACTTTTTTGGGGAAAAATAAGCCCTGTTGGTGAAATGTCTTCCTCTCACTAGGATTGGCAGGGCTACAGAGCACTCCTGAACAGAATTACACCCCTCTAAAGTTAATGGCCATAGAAAGGTTGTAACTGTTCAGGACTGCACTGTTCGGTTTGCCACCTGAAGAAATCAAAAATGTGAGACCACAAGAAAAACGACATCTCACTGCGTGTCAGAACTTGGTTATAGATGTATTTTAATTCAAATATTTATACCCTGCATATTCCACCATCCGTGGTGGCACAAATTGACTGTTAGAATAAACCATCCTTCTTTTTCTTCTTCAAGGGGCCACGGTGGCTCAGAGGTTAAGATGCTGAGCTGCAGACTGGAAGGTCGGTAGTTTGGCAGTTCGAGACCCAAGTGCCGCGTAATGGAGTGAGCTCCCGTCTCTGGCCCCAGCTCCTGCCAACGTAGCTGTTCAAAAGCAAGAAATTGCAAATAGATAAATAGGGACGGCTTCAGTGGGAAGGTAACAGCATTCTCTGTGCCTCGGCGTTTAGTCATGCTGGCCACATGACCACGGAAACATCTTCGGGCAGCACTGGCTCTTCGGCTTGGAAACGGAGATGAGCACCGCATCCCTAGAGTCGGATTTGACTGCCTTTTGAGCAAGGGAAACCTTTACCTTCTTCTTCAGTATATTTTGGTATTTTTCATGTGTGTGTGTGTGTGCAGGTGAGTGTGCGTGCACTTGGAAGTCATGGCGACCTCTGGTGACTGACCCCTACTGGGGGCCTGGGGGATATTCAGAGAGGTGGCTGAATCAAGCCTGCCCCTGTCCTCCTGACCGTGGGTATTCCAAGGAGGTCTCCTGTCCAAGGACTTGCCACAGTCGACCCTGCTTAGCTTCCGAGGTCTGATGAGATGGGGCTTGTCTGGGCTAGGGGTTTAAACCTTAAATGGTGTTTCCAAAGGAGGTGTTTCCAAACAGCTGAGTGGCGGGGACCACTACTCAGCTGCTTGTTTCAAATGGTTCTGAGCTCCCCACTGCTCAGCTGTTTTTCACAAACAGTCATGAACCACCACGCGCTGCACCAAAATTCATAAACTTTCGTGGCAGTTCTTCCTTTTGCGAACATTGCTTCGCGAACTGCAACCCAGCCAAAATTCATGACGAACTTTCGTTTGTCAGCCGGTTCATGCCCATCCCTATTGCCAATGAAAGATTTCTTTATACGCAGCAGTTCTGATAGTAGACCTTGCTTTTAATTGAGTTTGATTGTATTTTAGATCATATGAGATCATATTTTTTCTGCTTTGTAGGATTATTTTGCATATTCGTGAGGTGTACATATGACTGTGTGATGCATTGTGATATGCAATATATGAGAATGTAATATGACTCTGTAATAAAAATTAATTTTGGAAAGGGGAAAAAAAAGTTATCGATAGAACTGGAGAAAACTGTCCTGTCTCTTTAATAGAAGCATAATATGTAGGAATGGGAAGCTGGAGCTTTTCCCTGGCACTGCAATAAGTAACATCACCTTGATAAAAAGAAAATTCCATTCAGTGTCCGCTAAAGTGAAAGGACATTTTAAGTCAAGGCAGTTGGCAACCCTTAACCAAATGTCTGGAGGGATTAAAATTCAATCTAGTGCCTGAAGCAAAGACAATACGGTCTCAGGTTAATATCTGAAGCGAGGGTCTGGACAAAGGAGGAGGAGTCACCACTGAAAAGGCCCTTTTATTTATTTATTATTTGCATTTATATCCCGCCTATTCCACGGGGGCGGGGGGGCCTCAGGGAGGATAACATCATTAAAATAAATGCAATTTCAGTTTAAAGCATTAAACATTAAAACACAATAAAACATTGTAACAATTAAAACAATGGGTACTGCTTTGAATAGCATGAGTTGGCCATAAAGTTCTGGCCTGATGGGACAATGGGTTAAAGGCCAGTTGTCGGTGGTCAGTAGACAGGTGACAGACGGGTGACAACACCCTCGTGGAGGCCATAGACGGTCGCCCGTTGCCTCAACCAAAGGCCTGGCGGAAGAGCTCCGTCTCGCAGGCCCTGCGGAATGGAAGGAGATCCCGCGTAGCCCTAGTCTCAATAGGAAGCATGTTCCACCAGGCGGGGACCAGGACAGAGAAAGCCCTGGCCCTGGTCGAGGCAAGACGGGCGTCCTTCGGGCCAGGGACCACCAGGAGTTGTTGATCTTTCGACTGCAACATTCTTCGAGGCGTATATGGGAAGAGGCAGTCCCTTAGGTATGTTGGTCCCAGGCCGTATAAGGCTTTGAAGGTCAAGACCAACACCTTGAAGTGAATCCGGTACTCAACTGGCCCCACCTTTTGCCCCAGTGAGGACCCAAAGCAGCTTATGTCATTCTGCTCTCCTCCATTTTATTCTCACAACAACCCTCTGAGGTAGGTCAGGCTGAGAGTGTGTGACTGGCCCCAGGTCACCCATCAAGCTTCCATGGCATGACTGGGGATTCGAACTCAGGTCTCCCAGAGACTAGTTTGACGCTCTTAACCACTGTACCACACTAGCTCTCAACAAAATGGCACGGTACTTCTTGTAAATGTGCAGGGAGAAGAAGAACTCTTCCTATAGCTCCAAGTGCGGATAGTCAGGACTGCATGGTTGCCAACAGCCTGGAGAGAAAACATGTCCTGTCCCTTTAACAGAGGTGTAATGGGATGTTATTTTCCATGTGATGTTACGAATCTCCATACCAGGAAAAGGTGCAGTTGCCCATTTCCACACATTAAGCTTCTTTAAAGGGATAGCTGACCTTGGAAGCTAAGCACATCCTGTGGCAGTAAAGTCCTTAGAGACCAGCAAGGCTTTCAGGGTGTCTCTTTAGAGAGACAATAATCCCTTCATGTCTGACGTATCTCGAATCTAGCAGTTAAACTTTGGATACTTGCTGCGTTGGGCTGAAGACAGACCCAACTTGGACCAGTTTGTCAACAAACCTCTCCTATGCGTTTGACAGAAGCCGAACGGGTGGCAAAGGGCAGCAGAAGACCTTCACGGCGTGCACCATCCGGTAAATAACATCCCACTAAGCCTCTGCCAAAGAGACAAGACGTCTTTTTCTCCAGGCAGTTGGCAAGCCTAGCTTCGTCATAAACCCACCCCAAATGTACTTAATCAGAGACACATGATTAGAGGCGGCATGACTGCAGAACCACCGAAACCACCACTGCGTGAGGTGATTAGGTATCCAAGCCGATGTGTTACGTAGCACATACCGAGGATCGGTTGCGACCTTCTGAATCTCTTTAGGTGGAATGGTTGGAAGGATGAGGAGCTGGGTGCCCGTAGACAGTTCGGAGCCTGTGATTTGGAGACAGTTTAGAGAAAAGAGAGAGAGCGAGGGAGAGAGAGAGACTGATTTCAGAAAGCGAAATCAACGCCTTCCAGAGTTAGATGTCAATTACGCAAAGTGGTTTATAATGTTTTAGAAGAACTCACAAGCGGCTGCCTATCAGAGCTTCAGGGGCCCGTCTGAGGTCCTGGTCCTGACAACTAGCTGAAAAAGGGGAACCAGCCAATGAAACGCTCCAGTCTGATATAGTTTAAATACATAATTGGCTGATTATATTATACTAAAAGAAGAATGAGTCACAAAAGCAAGTGCAATATATCGATACAGCTAGCAATTGCCGCCAACCTGACTACTGGACAAACTCCCTCGCCTGCCATTTCTCCCCACCAAGGAATATCTCCAGTGCATTTCAGAAACATAAGAACATAAGAGAAGCCAATGTTGGATCAGGCAAATGGCCCATCTAGTCCAACACTCTGTCTGTCACACAGTGGCCAAAAGTACCAGGTGCCATCAGGAGGTCCACCAGTGGTGCCAGGACACTAGAAGCCCTCCCACTGTTGCCCCCCCCAAGTACCAAGAACACAGAGCATCACTTGCCCCAGACATAAGAACATAAGAGAAGCCAATGTTGGACCAGGCCAATGGCCCATCCAGTCAAACACTCTGTGTCACACAGTGGCCAAAAATACCAGGTGCCATCAGGAGGTCCAGCAATGGGGCCGGGACAATAGAAGCCCTCCCACTGTTGCCCCACCCCCACCCCAAGCACCAAGAATACAGAGCATCAATTGCCCCAGCCTGAGAGTTCCTGTCTACACCTTGTGGCTAATAGCCACTGATAGACCTCTGCTCCAGATGTTTATACAATTCCCTCTTGTAGCCGCTGCCACCTCCTGTGGCAGTGAATTCCATGTGTCAATCACTCGTTGGGTTAAGAAGGACTTCCTTTTTTCCGTTCTAACCCAACCGCTCAGCAATTTCATGGAGTGCCCACGAGTTCTT
>NW_015172167.1:19718-32001 GCF_001447785.1 Gekko japonicus | reverse complement strand
GGGGTGAAGAAGTACTTCCTTTTATCTCTTCTAACCTGACTGCTCAGCAATTTCATGGAGTGCCCACGAGTTCTTGTCTTGTGAGAAAGGGGGGAAAGTACTTCTTTCTCTACCTGCTTTATCCCATGCATAATCTTGTAAACCTCGATCATGTCACCCCTCAGGGGTTGTTTTAACCTTTCTTCATAGGGAAAGTGTTCCAACCTTTTTATCGTTCTGGTTGCCCTTTTCTGCACTTTTTTCAATGCTATAATATTCTTCTTGAGGTGTGGTGACCAGAACTGTACACGGTACTCCAAATGAGGTTGCACCATCGATTTATACAGGGGCATGATGATGCTGGCCCTCCCCAAACAATGCCCTCCTGAGGCTCCACCCCCCAAATCTCCAGGAATTTTCCAGCACAGAGCTGGCAACCTTGCTGCAGGGGACCCTGGCCCTGGGATAGGAACTGGGCAACAGAGGGACAAGGGGTAAGGAGGAGCCCACTGACAGCGGGGGGGGGGGGTTGGGAGGGTGAGGGCCAGGGTTGCCAATTCCAGGTTGGGAGAATCCTGGAGATTTGGGGGGGGTGTGGAGCCTGGGCAGCTGGGTTTGGGGGGAAGGAACCTCAGCAGGGTATACAGCCGCAGAGGCCAACCTCCAAAGCAGCCAATTCATAGTTCTGGGGAGTCTCCAGACCCAACTTGGAGACTCAAGCAACATGAGCTGCAGTGTTTGGAGAGTCTAGTAACAAATACATATACACTACAAAAACCATTTAGCAAACTAATGTGTTCTATTTATGGTCATGATTTAGTAAAGTGCATAGTGTATCATTATTTCATCCTAGTCAGGTGTAAAATATTCATTACATTCACTAAGCAATAACATTCAATACATACAGATTGCTAACTACCAGACAATTTTGCATTAGTGTTTTAAAAGTTAAGCCCGAACGGGAGTTTCTAGAATGATAAAAGTCAACATTCATGGACGGAGTACTCCTGTCATGCCGCTTTGAGAATGACAGGAGTACTCCGTCCATGGATGTTAGCTGCATAATGTGTCTTTTGTACGACCGGCAAAAGGTATCCGTACAAGAAGGCTGTCCCCCTTTTTGGAAGACTTCATGCAAGGAGAAGCGGGCTTATAATTCTAGAAACTCCTGTTGGGGCTTGACTTTTAAAACACTGATGCAAAATTGTCTGGTAGTTAGCAATCTGTATGTACTGAATGCTATTGCTTATTGAATGTAATGAATATTTATACCCGACTAGGATGAAATAATGACACACTATGTACTTTACTAAATCATGACCATAAATAGAACACATTCATTTGCTAAAAGGTTTTTGCAGTGTGTATTTATTTGTTACTAGACCCACCTGGAGACTGGCAACCCTAGGAGGGGCCGACTGCCAGTTGGGGGCATGACTGGCTGCATCGACAGGTAAGTACCTGCACCTTTTTAAACACAAAATCAAAAAAGCATTGATTGGGCACAAGTCCTGTTTGATTCGATGAGGCTTCCTCCCAGGAAAGTGTTAGTAGGACTGATGCCCTCGTCTGCCTCTCTGAGAGAGCCGGTGGTTTTCTGAGACATCGGAGCACCAATCTGGCAGGCAGCACTTCTAGCTTCCATCTGCTCCGTCCTGCAAGGTCCGTGTGGGTGGAGCATCAGAGGCATCACAAAGCATTTCAGAGAATGTCTTCCCAGAAACTGTAGGGCATAACCGTGGAGGCGTGTTGGTACCAGGTCGAGTCCTTCCAAGCAGTTCTGAGTCATCCTTCTGGTTAACGTAAGCACATAAGAGAAGCCAATGGTCGGACCAGGCCAATGGCCCATCTAGTCCAACACTCTGTCACACAGTGGCCAAAAACACCAGGTTATCAGTTCTGCACCCTAAAGTGAAATGTGCTGGCCGAGGCTGCTCCATGCAGCCTCCGCTAGGCCTCCAGGCTCCATCCCAGACCTTCTCGGAGGCCGCACACCCCGGGATAAATCTCCCCCTGGTCTCTGCCTGGCCGAGGCTGCTCCATGCAGCCTCCGCTAGGCCTCTGGGCCCCATCCCAGACCTTCCTGGAGGTGTGCAAAGCTGCACATCCCAGGAAAAATCTCTCCCCCCGGTCTCTACCTGGCCGAGGCTGCTCCACGCAGCCTCCGCTAGGCCTCCAGGCCCCATCCCAGACCTTCCTGGAGGCCGCGCACCCCGGGATAAATCCCTCCCCCGGGTCTCTGCGTGGCCGAGGCTGCTTTCTCATTTGTGTTTACCTTACAATACTAGGCTGATGCAGTGCTAGGGGCAGGCCTTCTGTGCTGCTGCTAGTTCACCAGTGGCTATTAGCCACAAGGTATAGATAGGAACTCTCAGTGTGGGGCAAGTGATGCTCTGTATTCAGATTTTGGAAGCTAAGCAGGGTCAGCTCTGACTGGTATTTGTTTTTTTTAAAATGTTTTATTTTACTTTTTCATTAAAAAAACATCATTTCATGTTACAAAATTTGTTCACTTATGGAGTCATTCACAATCCATCTACATTGATCCATTTATACAGACGTTCCCATCTTTCAAAAAACACTTTTTCCTTTTGTCCTTGAAGAATTATAGTTAATTTGTCCATCTCAGCTACTTCTAATAACCTATGTACTAAATCATCTTGATTTGGTATATACTCTTGTTTCCAATGGTATTTGTAATCCTGACTGGAGAATTTAAATTGTGGTCTTTTATGTGGGTCTTTTTTTAAAAAAATGTATTTTATGTACATTGTAAGCCGCCTTGAATTTTTCACAAGGTAGAAAGGTGGCTAACAAATGTTAATCAGCTAATCAAATTAAATTAAATTAAAACCTACCCGGTGGGGGAGAGCTTTTCTATTACTCCAGAGTGGCAGAATTAAGTTTTCTACATTCACTTTCCTCTCTGACTGGAGATTTGTGATGCTTGATCAAATGCACCCACTGGAATTAATCCTGAGTACTATTTCATGGGCTGGCTTTTGTTGACTGAGCATGTTGCTAAGAGAGGAATGGGTGGTATCGTGCGTCTGCCAGTCGACAGGCTAACCCCGGGTGCCGTCTCCTTTGCTTTCCAGAATGATTCCAAGTCCTTATGTAGTGATCTAAGATGTGGGATTTCTCTGTAAACTCGACTGATGCGTGGGGTCCTGAAAGGGAAGCTAATATTCCACCCTATTAATGTGTCCCCATTGGGATACCATCATTCGATCCCTCCGTGGAAACTTTTCCCTCCTTGGTCCAAAACCACAGACCCGTTTTTGCAGCCAAGCTTTGCATGTCTGCGGCTTATGGGCTTTGCTTGAGCTGGATGATTAAGTTCGCGCCTGCCTTCATGCAGGTGAAGAGTCAGGCGAAGTCAACGGGTCTAATTGTGGTTATAGCGGCCTGTGCATGAATCAGAACCCAGATTCCTGCACAGAAAGTCAGAATGCACATTCCCTCCTCCCCCACCTCATATTCCCGAGTCGTGAAACAGCCCACACAATTTTTCAATAGGGTGGGTTTGTATCCTGGCTGTTCCCTTAGGCTTTCCCTGAAGAACACGCTGGCAGATTTCTGCCACTTTTAAAGTGATCAGGACTGGGTGGAAGAAGGAGAAGAGGAGGAGGAGGAGGAGGAGGAGGAGGAAGAGGAGATTGGATTTATACCCCCCCGCCCTTCACTACCCAAATGAGTCTCAGAGCGGCTTACAAACTCCTTCCCCTTCCCCTTCCTACAACAGACACCCTGTGAGGTAGGTGGGGCTGAGAGAGCTCTTTCGAGGACTGCTCTTGAGAGAACAGCTCTGACAGAACTTGCCCAAGGTCATCCAGCAGCTGGGAGGTTCTCCCAGATTAGAGTCCACGCACTTAACCACTACATCAAAATCAGTGTTCCCTCTAAGCTGAGTTAGTGTGAGCTAGCTCACAGTTTTTTAGCCTCCGGCTCACACATTTTTGGCTCAGCTCAGGAAGGAGGGCTCCAGAGCAAACTAATCTGTGCAGTAGCCAAATCGCTCACTCACCATTTTAATGCCAGTAGCTCACAAAGCAGAATCTTTGCTCACAAGACTCCACAGCTTAGAGGGAAACGTTGAGCAAAATACAAACCACTAGACTAGACACGGGCCAGTAAAACAGCAGCAACTTTGGGATCCGGAAGAAGTTTGTATTTTGTAATCCTTGAACAGCTCTCTAGATCTGGGCAATGCGAGTGGCTCGAACCCAGGACGATGTGTCTAGTGAGATTCTTTGCCTTATTCATTCACAAATGTATTTACGGCATTCAATTAAAATCTTCAAGACGGTTTCATTAGTCGATATCCAGAGTATAAATCGACATCACACGAAATGTCAGGGAGAGCAGAGAGTGCCACGGATCTATTTACTTCGTTTACCAGTGGGGGTCCAAGGCAGCTTACCTCATTCTGCTCACCCCCATTTCATCCTTACAACCGATGCTTCCTCTAGGCTGTGGTGTCTCGTGAGCAAAAATCCTACTTTGTGAGCCCCTGGCATTAAAGTTGTGAGCGAGCGATTGGGCTGCTGCATCAATTAGTTTTCTCCGGAGAAGTGTTCCCTGAGATAGTGTGAGCCAGCTCACCGTTTTTTTAGCCTCCGGGCTCACACATTTCTGTCTACGCTCAGGGAGGACAGCTCCGGAGCAAACTAACTGATGCAGCAGCCAAATCGCGCGCTCACAACGTCAATGCCAGCAGCTCACAAAGTAGGATTTTTGCTCACAAGAGTGCACAGCTTAGAGGGAGCATCACTCTGGAGCCCTCCTTCCTGAGCTAAGACAAAAATGTGTGTGCCCAAGGCAAAAAATAGCGAGCTAGCTCACACTAACTCAGCTTAGAGGGAACACTGATCACAACCACCCTGTGTGGTTGGTTAGGCTGAGAACATCTAGCAATCCCAAAGTCACCCAGTGAGTTTCCGTGGCAGAGAGGGGATTGCAACCTGAGTCTCCCAGATTCCAGCTGCTAAAATAGCCTGGTTTGGCATGACCTTGTCGGGGCTTGAGAACTAAGCATGGCCAGCCAACAGTCAGTACTCAGACGGGAGACCACCAAGGAAGACCACAGATGCTAGACAGAGGAAGGCAATGGCAAGCTACCTCTTGCCCTGAAGACCCCATGGTTGGCGTTGACATGAGATGGTTGCGACTCGTCGGTCCATCCTTCTCCTCCCAGATCTAGGTTGGCCAACATCCAGGTGGTAGATGGAGATCTCCTGGGGTTACAACTGATCTCCAGGAGACAGAGATCAGTTCACCTGGAGAAAATGGCCACCAAGGAGGAGGAAGAAGAGGAAGAAGAAGAGGAGGAAGAGTTGGATTTATACCCTGCCTCTCACTCGGAGTCTCAGAGCAGCTCACAATCAGCTTCCCTTCCCCTCCCCTATAGGAGACACCCCGTGAGGTAGGTGGGGCTGAGAGAGCTCTTTTGAGGACTGCCCCTTGAGAGAACAGCTCTGAAAGAACTTGTAACAGACCCAAGGTCACACCCACAGCTGCAAGTGGAGGAGTGGGGAATCAAACCCGGTTCTCCCAGATTAGAGTCCGCCCTCCTAACCATGACACCAAACAGGGAGGTGGACTCTGTGGCATGATGCTCCACCGAAGTACCTCCCCTGCCCAAACCCCACCTTCCTCAGGCTCCACCCCTAAATCTTCACAGATATCCCCCAATCCAGAGCTAGCAAAGTTACCCAGATCGCCCTCCGACACGCTAGGAACGACACTACACATGTTCTTGGTCTCCGTCTCCTTCAGAAGTGGAGCTGAGTGAGGCTGCTCCTTCAAAGACAGGCTTGATTCCCTCTAAGGAACGCCCCTCTCACATTTCCAGGACACGTTTTAAATATGGCACGATTGTTCCAATTGTTACCGATTTTAAAAAGATGTCCAAAAAGTGTCAGAAGAAGGGAAAAAAAACCTCAAGACTTCTCAGGCTGGATTCTGTTTGGTAAATAGGGCCTATTGTTTTGAGAAGAATGTAACCAGCGTTCCTTCTGTTTTGACTCGACATACTTCATGGGGGGAAATACAGGAAGTGGTACAGACTGAAATATTCCCTTCTGTTATCTGACCTGCAACTACTTGGCTGCCGTCCAAAGCTGTCATTCTGGAGCAGACAACACTCCCATTGACAGGCCGCTTGGCCCTCAGCGTTGCATCTCAATCCCGTGGGTGCCGCCGCCACGGCGTGTGTGAACTATGGCCGTGGAGGAACTGGGAAGGGGCCGCTGTATTAGGCCCCCCTCCCCATCTATTACATAGCGGTTTGTTTAAGCAATGAGGAGACCACAGAAGCGCCACAATACTTCTGTGAGTAAAAGTTTTTTTCTTTTTAATTTTCTCTCTATTGGGTTTTTTTTTCTGAAGGGGCTGATTCAGGCAGACCGTGGAGATGGGGATGCAAGGGTGGACTGGCCACTGGATATACAGGTGCTCCCGGACTCTTTCTGTTTTCTCCTGCTACAGACAGACTAACAGGGCAGCCCATCTTGGATCTGTCTCCATGGACAGCACCACATTTAGCCGTACAGAATGGGAATGTGTGGCAGAGTATTGGACTGGGTGGGCCATTGGCCCGATCCAACATTGGCTTCTCTGATGTTCTTATGTTCTTAACCTTGTGATAGGACAGATGGGCTCTCATTCTAGCTGTATGTGAAGAAGTGAGCAGTGACTCACTCAAGCTCCTCCCCTGCCACAAATTTTGTTAGTCTTTCAGGTGCTCCTGGACTCTTGCCCTTTTCTATTGCTATGGACAGACGAAAATGGCTGCCCATCTTGATCTATCTGAAGAAGCGAGCCGTGACTTTGGAAAGCACCTCCTCTGACACACATTTGGTTAATCTTTCAGGTGCTCCTGGACTACTGCTCTTTTCTGCTGCTGCAGATGGACAGACATGGCTACCCATCTTGATCTGTCTGAAAAATTTGGGTAGTCTTTGAAGGTGCTCCTGGACTCAGGTTGCCAGAGCTGACTCAGGAAATATCTGGGGACTTTGGGGGATAAATTCAGGAGCAAGGGTGTGGCGTCACAATTGAAATCCAAAGGGAGTTCTGGCCCTCACATTTAAAGGGACCACTTTTTAAAAATGCCTTTTCTCCACTGGAAATAATGGGGGGCTCATAGAATTGGCCCCATCACTCCTTGGCAAATAGAAGGGGAAGTCGTGGAAGTAGTGACAGACTTCACGTTCCTGGGATCCCAGATCACTGCAGACTGTGACTGCAGCCATGAAATTAAAAGACGCCTGCTCCTTGGCAGGAAAGCGATGGCGAACCTAAACAGCATGATAAAAAGTAGAGACATCTCGCTGCCCACAAAAGTCCACATGGTCAAAGCAATGGTATTCCCAGTAGTCATGTATGGCTGCGAGAGTTGGACTATAAGGAAGGCCGAGCGCCGAAGAATAGATTCTTTTGAACTATGGTGCTGGAGAAGACCCTGATGCTGGGAAAGACTGAAGGTCAAAGAAGACGGGGACAGCAAAGGATGAGATGGTTAGACAGTTTCATAGATGCAACAAACATGAAGTTGAACCAACTTCAGAGGACGGCGGAAGACAGGAAGGCCTGGAATGATCTGGTCCATGGGGTCGCAAAGAGTCGGACTCGACTGTGCGACTGAACAACAACAACAACATAGAATTGGCTCCCATGGTCCAATCTTTTTGCAATGGGGGGGGGGGTTAGGAGAGGCACCAGATGCTGTGCTGAAAATTTGGTGCCTCTACCTAAAAAAAACAAACAGCCCCCCCTCCACCGAGCCCCAGATACCCACAGATCAATTGTCCATTATAGCCTATGGGGACTGGTCTCCATAGAATATAATTGAGTGCTCAGCGGAAATTCCCTCCCCACACACTTTCTGATAACACTGAAGTGGGGAGTGGGCCCCCAAACCAGGGAATCCCCTGCCCCCAACTGGAAGAAGAAGAAGAAGAAGAGATTGGATTTATGCCCTGCCCTTCATGGAGTCTCAGAGCAGCTTACAAACTCCTTCCCCTTCCCCTCCCCACAACAGACACCCTGTGAGGTAGGTCGGGCTGAGAGAGCTCTCTCAAGAACTGCCCTTGAGAGAACAGCTCTGAAAGAACTTGTGACTGACCCAAGGTCAAACCAGCAGTTGCATGTGCAGGAGTGGGGAATCAAACCCGGTTCTCCCAGCTTAGAGTCTGCACACTTAACCACTCCACCAACCTGGCAACCCTGTCCTGGAGTCTTGCTCTTTTCTCCTGCTTCAGAAGGGCCAGTCTTCTAACAAATCTCCATGGCAGCTGAGACCCTTTGGGTCAACCTGACTCTAAGCAACCCATAAGTGCAGGGCTGAGTTGTGCATCTGCAATTCACAAGGACCACCGTTAAGATTTACTTCTCTATGCAGCCTCTAGTCAGGGGGATGAACAGCCCACTGAGATTACGGGACCGTAGAACACGCTCATCTGTGTGCATGGCTTCTTGGAAAGAGAGCTTCTTGTGTATTCTAACCATGCGGCAGCTATGCAGAGCCTCCCAGGGACCAGATAGTATCGAGAGTCATCAATATTCCGCGGTACCTAATGGAGCTAAGCAGTGGAACAAAGTGCTTGTACAGTCCTTTAAGACGGGGGTGTAGGGATGGCTCTTGGCATTCTCTGCATATCCTGTCCTGAGCACATTTAATTGGAAGTGATTGCACTGCCGTTCCCTGGTCAAGGAGGTCTCCTCTGGATGAATATTCAACAGGACTTGCTCCCATGGAAGTGTGCGGAAGGATTAAACGGCTCTGCTTTTTCGTCGGGACGGATGCTCACAAGTTCACACCATTGCCAGGGGTCTCACGTAGCGCGAGAAGAGAGCAGCGCTCACGGAACTTTTCTGACGGGCTCCTCACACTGCGGCCTGGTGTGCCTCTCCCAAATCACATCCCTCGGGAATCAGTGCCCCCCCCCCGGGAATCGCGGGGACAGCCTGTACTTGGCGTGCATAGAATGGGAAATCACCCCTCCCCATTTCCACTATCAGAAGTCTCCTCCAGAAGCGGGAAGGAAACCATACTTAGGATCCAGCATTTCAACTGATCCCGTCCATATCTACTAATTTAGCTAAGTCTGTATGATTGCAGCTTTAGACATAAAGGTAAAGGTAAAGGTCTCCCTTGCTCGAAAGCCAGTCGAGTCCGACTCTAGGGTTGCAGTGCTCATCTCTGTTTCCAAGCCGAAGAGCCAGCACTGTCCGAAGACGTTTCCGTGGTCATGTGGCCAGCATGGCTAAACACCAAGGGGCACGGAACGCTGCTCCCTTCCCACTGAAGTGGTCCCTATTTATCTACTTGCAGTTTCTTGCTTTCGAACTGTTAGGTTGGCAGGAGAGCTTTAGACATACTTATCTTTAATATATATACACGTTCAGGAGTCTTTCCCCCTCTCTCCACCTCCCAGCACCTCAGATCGCTTCCTTTGTCGATCCAGAATTTTACTGTACCCATCATTTAAAGATCTGAACAAACATGCGCCGGGAGTGCCATGCTGTGATTTCTTAAACGTCAACTTAATTTTCAGGAAAAGTAAAGGTAAAGGTTTCCTTTGCTCGATAGCTAGTCGAATCCGACTCTAGGGATTCATCTCAGTTTCCAAGCCGAAGAGCCATCGCTGTCCGAAGACTTTTCTGTGGTCATGTGGTCGGCATGACTAAACGCCAAGGGGCACGGAACACTGTTACCTTCCCACCGAAGCAGTACCTATTTATCTACTTGCAATTTCTTGCTTTCGAACTGCTGGGTTGGCGGGAGCTGGAGTCAGTGACGGGAGCTCACTCCATCACATGGCACTCAGATCTCGAACCGCTCAGACCTTCTGGCCTGCAGCTCAGCGTCTGTAACCTCTAAGCACCATGGCCCCTTATAATTTTCAGGAAAATGGGGGCCCGATTTTGATCCGGACTACAGCACCGTGGGTTTTAAGCCCTCTTCTCTGCACCATTTTCCTGATCTGAAATGCAACGTCATTGAAAGTCATTGAAAGATGCCAGCCTCTAAGCTGTGGAGTCTTGTGAGCAAAAATTCTACTTTGTGAGCTGCTGGCATTAAAGTTATGAGCGAGTGATTTGGCTACTGAATAAATTAGTTTGCTCTGGAGCCCTCCTTCCTGAGCCAAGGCAAAAATGTGTGAGCTAGAGGCTAAAAAACTGTGAGCTAGCTCACACTAACTCAGCTTAGAGGGAACACTGGTTCCAACTTTTAACAATGAGCTACTTCGGTGAGCTCGTATATTTCAACGAGACTCCTCCAGAGTAAGCCGCTTGAGGGCCGCAGGCCTCATCACACCTTTTGCTCATGTACGGTGGGCAGAGTCCCTAACCGTGTGCCAGCGGTATTAATGTTTAACGTTTGCAATAATTAACCATTCTTGGATGAAAAACCTTAAACTTGGCATAAATGATAGGATTAACTCTGTTGTCAGAGTTCCAGCTACGCCTGGTTGGTCTTTTAAAAGTCACAGGAGACTGTGGCCGTGTTTGTGTTGCGATCTTGAGTCAGGTAGGGGGATTTCCGATTCTGTTGGGTCCTCTCCTAGGCAACCAGTGTTGCTCAGGCTAGGCATTGTTTTCTTTGTGCTTTATCCAGACTGGACCTTTTGCTTTCTGAAGAGCAGTGAGTCATCCCACCTTCCTTTCTCAGGAAAGTGGAACTCCCTTTTCTGCTGTCAGCAAAAGAGGGAAAAAAACCTGGCAAACGACAGGGTTTTTCCATGTCTTGATGGAGAATTCTGAACAGCCTTCTGGAATTCGGCATAGGATTCACTGGAAGATTTATGGGGAAGGTGTTCAGCGCCAGTGTCGGCCGCAGGATTTTAGGGGCCCTGCAAAACGTGCCCCCTTCCTTGGGGCATGAGAGTTGGGTAGGGCTGCCAATTCCCCCCAGGGGGCCAATTTCCCCCCGCTTTGGAGGCCCGATTTCCGCCGCCACGGAATCGGGCCCCGGGGGGAACCCCACCCCGGCGTGCACGTCACCGGGATGTGATGTGATGATGCCGGGCACACTGGGGGCGGGGCCACAGCCATTTGAGGGGAAAACATAGAAGGGTCTCTTGCTGCTTCCTGGGCCACGTGTGCAACTCAAGAATGGGAACACTGTTATAACATAATAGGTCCTTCTCCAGTCTCTGGGCCCTAGCAAGAGCTTAACTTTTTTGATGCTGGCTGCAGCCATAAGCAGTGTTTTGAGAAATGTAGGCTGCAATTCTGTATTTCTTTCCTGGGAATAATCTCCACTGGAATTGTAATAACTCCACGGTACCGGATACCAAGCGCCGAAGCTGGAGAAGACTCTTGAGAGTCCCTTGAACTGCAAGAAGATCAAATCAGTCAATCCTATAAGAAATCAATCCTGACTGTTCCCTGGAAGGCCAGATAATGGAACTGAAGCTCCAAGACTTTGGCCACCAAATGAGAAGGGAGCACTTACTGGAGAAGAAGACCCTGATGCTGGGAAAGATTGAAGGTCAGGACGGCAAAGGATGTGATGGTTAGACAGTGTCATAGATGCAACGAACATGAAGTTGAGCAAACTTCAGAAGACGGTGGAAGACCGGAAGGCCTGGCGTGATCTGGTCCATGGGGTCGCGAAGAGTCAGACTCGACTGTGCGACTGAACAACAACAACCGGATACCAAAACAGAACAGACCTTTATTAGAACATAGGCAAGGCCCGCTTTGGGCCATAACCATCCACAACCAGCAACCAATACAACCAGTGAATAGTGAAAGGAAAGCAAAGGCTTTTTCCTAAGGGATCATGTTAAAATAGTCCAAAAAGGTACTGTCAACAAATTCGCAACTCCCTATGAAATAACAGCAACAACAACATGCTGTTATAATAGCTATTATTATTCAGACTCAACCAGCTTAGGTGTGCTCCCTATATCACCACTATATCTATCACTATGGGATAGAATGCAACATTTTTTATGGACCTAAGTTCTGTATCATTCATCTTTTATTTATTTAAACATTTTTATCCTGCTTTCTCTCCCTGAGGGAACCTAAAGCAACTAAGAACAAGGGAGGGGGAAAGACCACAATATAAATCAACTAATAAGAAGGCAACAAATTATTGAGTGTATGAACTTTCGTGAAGTGAGCAGTGACTCACAAAAGCTCTTCCCAGTTTGGTGTAGTGGTTAAGCGTGCGGACTCTAATCTGGGAGAACCGGCCCTTGGGGGGTGAACCGAACTCGAGCGTGTGTGGGGAGGAGCCTGGAAGGTTGATCCCGAGTTGTCTATCATTTATAAGGGATCAACCTGA
>NW_015172167.1:3810-18980 GCF_001447785.1 Gekko japonicus | reverse complement strand
CCGGGGGAACTGCGATCCCCCGCGATCCCCCCCCTGAAATGATCTCTGTGCAGTGCATATTCAGGTCTTGTTCTCTGGTCTTCTCCATCATGTCCTAAGTAACATGTAGTTCCATTCAGTTCTTGTCTTCACGTTGCCTTCTTTGGATTAGTTCACCGATTCCCCCTCACCCCGAAATCAACACAGAAGAAAGTTCAAAATGCTGATCCCTCCCAAGAAACATGGGAGCAATCCCTGTGAGATATCCAGTAGTATTCCTGAAAACAGCACAAAAACCATCTCGCCAAATGCAGGAAAAGTGTGCACGGCGATCATACTAGAAATGTCCCCTAGTTTGTGCTCCTAAATATTAGGATAAAGAAGACGAAGAGTAGCTTTTCTCTACCATAAGGAGTCTCAAAGCGGCCTACAGTCTCCTTCCCTCCCTCTCCCCAGAAGAGGCACCTTGTGAGGCAGGCAGGGCTGAGAAAGCTCTGAGAGAACTGGGACTGGCCCAAGGTCACCCAGCAGGCTTCACGTGGAGGAGGAGGAGGAGTGGGGAATCAAACCCGGTTCTCCAGATTAGAATCTGCGGCTCTTAACTGCTACACCGCACTGGCTTTCTGAAGAAAAGACTGAAAGGGCCAGGCATTGGTGGAACAGTCAGCGTTTAGTTTTTAAAATCCATCCCCCCCCCTTGGGCATCACTTATTAATTACATTGATTACATTATGTTAATCACATTTATAGCCCCTCTTTCTTCCATCCTGGAGCCCATAAGACACACTCAGGAGGTCTCCCACCCAAGTGCTGATGATCAGACCAAGGTCTGTTCAAGTTCCGCAAAGCATCACACGCTTTTCAATGAGATTCAAGCCCAGAAGCACCTCCGAGACCAACAAGATTTGGGGTGCATGAAATTTCAGGAGTCAACGTCCCCTTTGCCAGGTAGATCTGATGTAGGGAGCTTGGTGCGGGGGGGGGGGGCAACAGTGGGAAGGCTTCTGGTGTCCTGGCCCCACTGCTGGACCTCCTGATGGCACCGGGTATATCTGGCCACTGTGTGACACAGAGTGTTGGACTGGAGGGGCCACTGGCTTCTCTTATGTTCTTATAAGAGGGAATTGGACAAACATATGGAGCAGAGGTCCATCCGTGGCTATTAGCCACAAGATATACATAGGGACTCTCAATCTTGGTGCTTGGGGGGGGCAACAGTGGGAGGGCTTCTGGTATCCTGGCCCCACTGCTGGACCTCCTGATGGCACCTGGTGTTTCTGGCCACTGTGTGACACAGAGTGTTGGACTGGATGGGCCATTGGCTTCTCTTATGTTCTTATAAGAGGGAATTGGACAAACGTATGGAGCTGAGGTCCATCAGTGGCTATTAGCCACAAGGTATAGATAGGGACTCTCGATGTGGGGCAAGGGATGCTCTGTGTTCTTGGTGCTCGGGGGGGGGGCAATAGTGGGAGGGCTTCTGGTGTCCTGGCCCCACTGCTGGACCTCCTGATGGCACCTGGTGTTTCTGGCCACTGTGTGACACAGAGTGTTGGACTGGATGGGCCATTGGCTTCTCTTATGTTCTTATAAGAGGGAATTGGACAAACATATGGAGTAGAGGTCCATCAGTGGCTATTAGCCACAAGGTATAGATAGGGACTCTCGATGTGGGGCAAGGGATGCTCTGTGTTCTTGGTGCTCGGGGGGAGGGCAACAGTGGGAGGGCTTCTAGTGTCCTGGCCCCACTGCTGGACCTCCTGATGGCACCTGGGAGTTTTGACCACTGTGTGACAGGGTGTTGGATGGGCCATTGGCCTGATCCATCACTGTCTTCTCTCTTATGTTCTTATGTCCTTGAAAGCTTTATACTCTGAAAATCCTGTTGGCCCCTCAGGCGCTCCTGGGTTTGAATCTAGCTGCTTCAGACCAACACAGATACCCTGTGACTGTGTGTTTCAATGACTTCCTTGAGTGATATCTCTTGTACTTCATGTGTTCTCTCTGTATATTTCAAGATTGTTTCTTCTGCCTATATATATTTATATCATTTTTCCCCTCCTATTTACCATGGTCTCCAGAGTCCTCCAGACCCTGTTCCAGACAGCAGTAACTTTACAAGATAATCCTCCTTGTTCCCTTATGGATGGGATCTGTGGACGTTTCTCACCAATATATTTCCCCCCCCCCTCAACAGTCCTTTGTTCGTCATTTCTGACTCACCAGCTCTTGGCCTGTGGAACGCGATGAGCTCAGGATCAGGGCCCCCATGAGGTAATGTCTTAAAGGCATGACTCATGCCGTGCCACTCATGTGAATAAAATGCCAACCTCCTGAAAACTTCCAGCCAGTCTGAAGGTTTTTTTTTTTTCAATTGCGGAGGTCAAGAATCACAAGCAATAAAGCCTGGGAATATATATATTTTTAATTTGCCGAATGTAGGGGAGGCCGTGGAAAATCTAGAGGTTTTTTTTTGTTTTGTCCTCCTCTATGTCCCCCCCCCCCAATTTGGCAATAGGAGTGGAAATGGAAAGTAGGATGACAGCAGACCATAACAACTGACAAAGAGACACAAGAATACAATGATGAATCGAAAATTCTGCAGGACCCGAAAGGCAGAGATGTTCCGCCAGACTTTTGGTCGAGGACAGCGATGGCTCCATCGTGGCTGGCACCTTTCCCGTTCCCTGTCATAGAATCATAGAATGTTAGAGCTGGAAGGGACCTTGCAGGGCATCTAGTCCAACCCCATGCACTCTGCAGGAGCACAGCCGAAAGATAACCCTACAACATACCCGAGATATGGTCGTCCAGCCTCCGCGTGAAAACGTCCAGCGAAGGAGCATCCACCACCTCCCGAGGTAGACTGTTCCACTGCTCAACCACTCTTACAGTCAGGAAGTTTCTCCTGATATTTAGCCAGTATCGACTCCCTTGTCATTTCCACCCATTAGATCTAGTCTTGCAATCCGGAGCAAGAGGAAATAGATCTGCTCCATCTTCTACATGACAGCCCTTCAAATACTTGAAGACTGCAATCATGCCCCCTCTAAGCCTTCTCTTTTACAACTATTTTGCCCTCTTTTACATCTATTTCGCCCTCCTCCTCCCTGTCCATGAAGTAGCCCCCAGTGGGAGCTGGAAGGAGGATTGGTTATTCGCCATCTGATTGCCTTTAATGTCACACTAATGTTTTAATTAAATTTATCTTGTTTTATCTCTGGTTGTACATCTCTCAGAGCCCTGCATTTGCAGGGGTGAGATGATTCATCATCATCATCATCATCATCATCATCATCATCATCATCTATACAGGGGATCTATCAGATCTTTAGCACCTCCTTCCTTCCAGGAGCTCAGGGTGGAATGCATGGTTCTCCATTTCATTTGCACAACAACCCTGTGAAGCAGGTGGAGCTGAGAGAGCGGAAATCCAAACACGACATCCGTGACAAAAATAGCGAAGAGTCAATAAAGATACGTTTGCAAAATCATTTACTCTAGTAATTCTGTAAAAAATATGTCTTCTATTATCGCTCACATGCAACGAATGCTGTGCAATGTAAACAATTCGTTTCATATGAATTGCTTTATCTGAGCATGTAGCAATCACAATTCTTATCAATTTCTACTTATCAACTCTTGAAGGAAACATTCCATGTTGACTCTCTAATAACAAAAGCTGAGAGAGCGACTCAAAGACACTCAGTTCACTCTGTGGTTGAGTGGGAATCTGAAGTCAGGTTTCCCTATCCCAGTCCAACACTGTATTATACTGGAATACACTTGGAACTGGTTGAACTAATAAAGCTACAGCTAGAGAAACCTGCAATGGCTGAAGTCATATGTTTTATTTAACAAGGATTCTGTACATACTAAAATATAAGCTTATGAAACTGGCTCGTATGGATGCAGACCCTTGGTCCATCCAACCCCACAATACCTTCTCTGGCAGTCTCTCTCCAAGGTTCCAGGCAGGGATCTTTCCCAGCTGTAGTGATATAATGAATAACTCAGAGATATCCCTTTATGTTTAACCATGTTAGTGAATGGGGAGTTTGCAGAGTTGCCCTAATATCACATGGCCTTTTCGTCAGTAGTCCAACCAGGCTCAGAGACAACAGGACACAATGTTTTTGTAGTTGCTCTTCATACTATAGTCGTTTTAAGCCATTCCTCATTGAGGTATACTTTGGCCCTTTCTGCACTCCCCTTTCAATCCATGTTCACTACGGTGTCCTCCAAGCAATTCTACACTGAAATCGAGTTCAGCCTTCTTTTTATTCCATCCCCGCCCCTTCTGCATTACATCACCTCCCTTCAGGGGTCAGCCTGGTTTCAGCCTGCTGTTGCCCCCGGGTTATTTGGATGCTGTTTTGCCGTGGACTTAAATTGCCTCAACTTGAACACTGAGAAAATTCGGAGTGGCAGGCAAATGAAGAAGAAGAAGAAGAGGAGGAGGAGGAGGAAGAGGAAGAAGAAGAAGAAGAGGAGGAGGAGGAGGAGGAGGAGACTGGATTTATACCCCGCCCTTCACTACCCGAAGGAGTCTCAGAGCGGCTTACAATCTCCTTTCCCTTCCCCTCCCCACAACAGATACCCTGTGAGGTAGGTGGGGCTGAGAGAGCTCTGACAGAAATGGCTTTTTTCAAGGACAGCTCTTGTCAGAACTTGTGACTGACCCAAGGTCACCCAGCAGATTCAAGTAGAAGAGTGGGGAATCAAACCGAGTTCTCCCCGATTAGAGTCCGTGCACTTAACCGCTACACCAAACTGGCTCTCTAAGGATCCTTAAGTGAAGACCCAGCAATATCACTCCATCCTGAGGCCCTCTAACTGCAGATGTTGGTATCTCTTCAAAGGGTAGAACCATCTATGTACACATTGTCCTCTCCTATATGTGCTTAGAGGGCAAATATTGTGTGTTCTTACCCAACCAACTGAATTCAAGCAGGCCATCACTTTTAAAGACTTTCTGGAATGCAGTCATTATATCCATTCGTGCACTTTTATGCAAAACATATCGGCCAGTTTGAGAATTTTTTTACGGGGGGGGGGGAGGTCTGCAGAACATGCGTAAATACATTTAATGGTTTGTCATTGTGTTACTTTTACTTATCCTGATTTCTTTGTAGTTGCTGCTCAGTCTTTACCTCTGTTCATAAACGTTTAGTTTGCACCAACAATGTATTGTGGGACAGTTCTCCTGGGCATATCAAAATTAATGGGAAGTGTGAACATAAGAACATAAGAGAAGCCTATGTTGGGTCAGGCCAATGGCCCATCCAGTCCAACACTCTGTCACACAGTGGCCAAAAACACCAGGTGCCATCAGGAGGTCCGGCCAGTGGGGTCAGGACGCAAGAAGAAGAAGAAGAAGAAGAAGAAGAAGAAGAAGAAGAAGAAGAAGAGAGGAGGAGGAGGAGGAGGAGGAGGAGGAGATTGGATTTATACCCCGCCCTTCACAACCCAAGGGAGTCTCAGAGCAGCTTACAAATTCCTTTCCCTTCCCCTCCCCACAAGAGACACCCTGTGAGGTAGGCGGGGCTGACAGAGCTCTGAGAGAAACTGCTTTTTTTCAAGAACAGCTCTTATCAGAACTATGGCTTCCCCAAGGTCACCCAACAGGTGCAAGTGGAGGAGTGGGGAATCAAACCTGGTTTTCCCAGATTAGAGTCCGCGCACTTAACCACCACACCAAACTGGCTCTCCCATGCACACAAAAGCTTATACCTTGAATAAAACTTTGCTGGTCTTAAAGATGCTCAAACTTTGTTCTATATTTATTTATCTATTTGTTTATATTTAAAGTGTGTACTTGCTGCCTTTCTACCTCTCAGAACTCGAGGCGGCTTAGGATATAAATGAAGCAACAATGATTGGTGGAGTTCAGCCGTGGTTTCCCACGATGTCTGCACCGGTACCTGAGTTTTTCCTCTTCCCTGCGCCTTCCCACTTTCCTTCCTTATCGTGTCTATTTGGACCGGACTGTTATCGTAACCCGCCTCGAATCCATGGGCCAAAACGTGGTGTGTGTCAGTGAAGTAAATAAAATGACCCCCAACTCCCTCGGCACGACTTCCTTCCTTCTTTGAAGAAAGAGAGAAGGGGGGGGGACCCAGTGGGTTGCTCTTAATCAGAAGTGGCGTGTGAACTGACGGCAGGCAGCTAATCTGATGTGGCTGAAGACTTCCCACAGGAGTTCCCTGACTGACTCGGCCACCTTCTCGGCTCTGTCTCGAACACCCATTCTGAATTCATTAAGGCCTAGTGATCTGAAGGAGACCTTTCGCCTTCCTTAATTTCACCAAGTCTGACTCCACAGCCTGGCGCAAAGACAGCAACAAACGGTTTTCTTACAGAACAGATTCTCCGGACATCTGCTGAAATCGAGCGGCTGTGGGTATACAAGCTGTCCTGCGGGCAAGGGGAAATCCTAGTCTGTGACCCCGAGGTTCTTTCTCGGGGTTTCTGAAAAATTCCTCCTTTGTTTCTGACATGAGACTGGAAGAGAGCGGGTCACCTGGGACCGCATTTTACACGAATTCCTTCAGCTCGGAGCAAGTTCCCATAAAATATCTTACAAAGGAATAAAGCCATCTCGCTTCCTACATTAAAATTCCTCTACCTATGCTAAATGAGGCCTCGTGGTTGTCGGAGGGGGGGGGGTCCCCCCCCTTTAAAAAGCAAAACCAAACCAAAAGGTTAAGCAGTGTGACAATTAACCAGGGTCATGGATTCTAATGTGTTAGAGGGAAATGTAGCGGAAGGATTTTGCAGATTTTTCTTTTTTAAAAATGTGACTTAATGGAAAAATATTAAAGAGAACCACAAAGTATTTTAAAATGAAAATGTGCAGGAGGGGGAAGGGGAGCAACAGATAAACACACACAAAGGAATGCACAAACATGACACAATATTATATTTATTTATTTATTTATTTATTAAATTTATACCCCGCCCTACCCCGCAAGCGGGCTCGGGGTGGCTTATATAATTGGTCTATAGGTGACCATATATTCACATTAAAACAATTTAAAATTCAATACAATAAGATAATTGAATCAAGTGCGAGTGCTATTTCATTGAATGCATAAGATAGCGTGCTGAAATTACCATACAACCAGACAGTTTCGCTCAATGATCTTCCGGAGCACAGTGCTACCGGCCAGATGTTAGTACTACGGGCTGGCTCGTTGGTGGTTGGGGGTGGTGGCTCCTAGTTGAAAGCCTGGTGGAAGAGCTCCGTCTTGCAGGCCCTGCGGAACTCCTCCGGAAGCTCATTCTACCAGTGTGGAGCCACCACCGAAAAGGCCCTGGCCCTAGTAGTGGCGAGCCTGGTATCCTTGGGGCCCGGTAGGGCCAGTCAATTCTGAGACCCCAACCTCAGTGCTCTTTGGGGTATATATGGGGTATATTATATGGTATATTTCTTGTACATGAGGACATAAGAACATAAGAAAAGCCAATGCTGGATCGGGCCACTGGCCCATCCAGTCCAACACTCTGTGTCACACAGTGGCCAAAAATACCAGGGGCCATCAGGAGGTCCAGCAGTGGGGCCCGGACACTAGGAGCCCTCCCACTCTTGCCCCCCCCCCAAGCACCAAGAATACAGAGCATCCCTTGCCCCAGACCGAAAGTTCCTATTTATGCCTTATGACTAATAGCCACTGATGGACCTCTGCTCCATCTGTTTATCCAATCCCCTCTTGAAGCCATCCATGCATGTGGCTGCCACCACCTCCTGTGGCCGTGAATTCCGTGTGTCCGTCACTCTTTAAACAGAAAATAATGTTTTAATTGAAGGAGGCTATTTCGTGATATGGATGACACTTCCTATGTCCCTGACAAGGCAATTCTATTTGCACTCTTAGGACCTAAACTGGAAGGTATTTTTGTCTTTATTTAATTTCTCATGTTTTTATTTAATAGATTTTGGTATTGGTTCTTTTTTTGGAATTTATCTTTGGCTGAGTAGGCTGAAACTGAATCCGATGAAGACAGAGGTCCTGTGCCTGGGTCAGGGCCATTCAGGGGTGAGGATCCCACTCCCAACCTTCAATGGGGTGCCGTTGGTGCCAGCGCCGGAGGTTAAGAGTTTGGGAGTGCTCCTGGAGGCCTCCTTATTAATGGAGACCCAGGTAGCAGCCATGGCCAAGTCAGCTTTCTACCATCTTCGGCTGATTAGGCAGTTGGTTCCCTTCCTCGACCGCGATGATCTGGCCACAGTGATCCACGCAATGGTCACCTCAAGACTAGACTACTGTAACACTCTCAACATGGGGCTGCCCTTGTCACAAATTCAGAAACTGCAGCTAGTGCAGAATGCTGCTGCCAGGCTTCTGATGGGCATCCTCAGGTGGGAACACATCCAGCCTGTGCTAAAGTCACTGCACTGGCAGCCAATAGCATACTGAATTCGCTTCAAGGTGCTGTAGTTCTGATAAGAGCTGTTCTTGAAAAAAGAGCACTTTGTGTCAGAGTTCTCTCAGCCCCACCCACCTCACAGGGTGTCTGTTGTGGGGAGGGGAAAGGAAAGGAGTTTGTAAGCCGCTCTGAGACTCCTTTGGGTAGCAAAGGGTGGGGTATAAATCCAATCTCTTCTCTTCTTCTTCTTCTACTACTACTACTAGTAATAATAGTAATAATAGTAGTAATAATAATAGTAGTAGTAGTAGTAGTAATAATAATAGTAGACTACTACTACTACTACTACTATTATTACTACTACTATTACTACTATTATTAGTAGTAGTAGTAGAAGAAGAAGAAGAGAAGAGATTGGATTTATACCCCACCCTTTGCTACCCAAAGGAGTCTCAGAGCGGCTTACAAACTCCTTTCCTTTCCCCTCCCCACAACAGACACCCTGTGAGGTGGGTGGGGCTGAGAGAACTCTGACACAAAGTGCTCTTTTTTCAAGAACAGCTCTTATCAGAACTACGGCTTGCCCAAGGTCATCCAGCCAGGTGCAAGTGAAAGAGTGGGAAATCAAACCCAGTCCACCCAGATTAAAGTCCGCACACCTAACCACAACAGCAAACTGGCTTTATATAATAATCTTTATCCTTATTTCCAGGTACATAATATTTCCAGTTCATACAACAACTTCTGACACAAGGCCAGATATATTTGTGGCCCCAAATAGAAACTTTTTAGTGTGTCATTCAATTCCATATTGGAAGTAAGTATATTTGGGTAAAGTAAAATATTTTTTATAGTGGATGAAATTTTCAATTGCATTATTAAATATTAAGCTGAAACAATTTTATCTTTCTGTACAGCATCCCAATTTTGGTCCTATTTTATTTATTTATTTTTAAATTTATTTATTGTTAATTGCCTTCATGTGTTACGGGACTCTGTTGCTTGTTATATTTTGCACTATTTGACCTCTGAAGAAGGCCCTTGTGAGCCAAAACGCGTCAGGTCATAACGCTGTTCTCTTTTGCGTGTATTTGTAACTTTGTACATTTTATGAGGCTTTATTTGGGCCCCCGCTAGGTTTTTATATGTCTTTGTAATAAGCACTCTTTTGTACACTGATTATGTTTTTTTAACTTTTGGCCCTCTATTAGTTTCTAAACTTCCTTAACTGGTTTGTGCTTTGTTGGTTTAGGTTCCACCCCCCTCTTTTTTGGGGTCCCCCATCCACAGGAAGCCATTCCCATATTGCTGGATCTACAGCTTGGTGTGATGGCCTGAGTAGACAATATTGACTTTGATGGACCACAGACCTGACTCAGCATAAGTTGCTTTCATGTTCTCCTGGTGTGCATTCCTTTGCAATCTATTTTTTTCCCCCATTCAAAAATCACCAGCAGATCCCGGGATTAAAGCAGCTTTGCCTGTGAACACCTTTTTTCATGCCAAAAGAGGCCATGCTGCCCGTTTCCTTTCCGTCAAGAGGCGCAGACCTTCACTTCCTCCCTCCGGCCTTTCCTGCAGGTTCCGTGTCATGACCTGGGCCTGCTCAGGGTCAACTGACCTTTTCCACCACGGTGGTTTCTCCTCACTCCGCTGCCTGCGAAGCTTCAGTCTGGAAGAGCAAAGCTGTCTAGAATCCACCTTTCTTCCCCCCCCCCCTTATGAATCCTTTTCCTTCCCGTAATCTCCCATGTCTTACTCAGCGGCAGCTGCAGATGTCAAAAGGGTGGAGACGGCGGTTCTTTCCTGATACCTTATCAGCGGGTTGATACCGTTGTCCCGAAAGCAAGCTTTTAATGGCAGCGAGGTCTTAGCGGGTTTCTCGGGTTGCTGGCAATTCACTTTCCTTCTCAGGCCAAAGTGGCCAGGTGCCATTCTTTTATTCCCCCCCCTTTTTTTTTTTTGGAAAAAGCCACCACATCAAGGTCACCAAAGAAGGAGGGGAACCAGCATACATGAAATGGTACAAAGCACAAAAAACGCTGGCTGGAATCACTTAAAGGTGAATAAAAAAGTGTAAAAATAATAGTTTAATACCGAGTTCAATAACACAATAACCATGTAACTAGATAAAGCCAAGGTATTCTTACAAGAAACAACAGTAGCACAGAGAAGTAAAGTCTCAAAAGTTTCAATGTGTCTCACTCCTGTTGTATTATAATTCCATAGTCCAGCTTGACATAAATTCATCATTTCGTTCCTGTAAGAATACCTTGACTTTATCTAGTTATATGGTTATTGTGCTATGGAACTCGGTATTAAAATCTTATTTTTATGCATTTTTTTTGTTCACCTTAGTGATTTCAGCAAGCGGTTTTTGTGCAGTTCGAAAGCAAGAAGCTGCAAGTAGATAAATAGGTACTGCTTCAGTGGGAAGATAACAGCGTTCCGTGCACCTCAGCGTCTAGTCATGCTGGCCACATGACCACGGAAACGTCTTTGGACAGCGCTGGCTCTTCGGCTTGGAAACGGAGATGAGTACCGCATCCTTAGAGTCAGATTTGACTGGCTTTCAAGCAAAACCTTTACCTTTACCCCTCATTAACACAATAACCATGTAACTAGATAAAGCCAAGGTATTCTTACAAGAAACAACAGTAGTGTAGAGAAGTAAAGTCTCAAAAGTTTCAATGTGTCTCACTCCTGTTGTATTATAATTCCATAGTCCAGCTTGACATACATTCATCATATCGTTCCTGTAAGAATACCTTGACTTTACCTAGTTATATGGTTATTGTGTTATGGAACTCGGTACTAAAATCTTATTTTTATACATTTTTTTGTTCACCTTAGTGATTTCAGCAAGCGGTTTTTGTGCTTTGGCTCAAGTGGTTAAGACGCTGAACTGCAGACTGGAAGGTCGGTAGTTTGGCAGTTCAAGACCTGAGTACCGCATGACGGAGTGAGCTCCCGTCTCTGGCCCCAGCTCCTGCCAACCTAGCAGTTCGAAAGCAAGAAGCTGCAAGTAGATAAATAGGTACTGCTTCAGTGGGAAGATAACAGCGTTCCGTGCACCTCAGCGTCTAGTCATGCTGGCCACATGACCACGGAAACGTCTTTGGACAGCACTGGCTCTTCGGCTTGGAAACGGAGATGAGTACCGCATCCTTAGAGTCAGATTTGACTGGCTTTCAAGCAAGGGAAACCTTTACCCCTCATTAACACAATAACCATGTAACTAGATAAAGCCAAGGTATTCTTACAAGAAACAACAGTAGCACAGAGAAGTAAAGTCCCAAAAGTTTCAATGGGTCTCACTCCTGTTGTATTATAACTCCATAGTCCAACTTGACATACATTCATCATAGAGTGGATTCATATTGTTCCTGTAAGAATACCTGGGCTTTATCTAGTTATATGGTCACTGTGTTATTAAACTCGGTATTGAAATATTATTTTTGTACATTTTTTTTTCTTTACCTTAGTGATTTCAGCCAGCGGTTTTTGTGCTTTGTACCACCACATCAAGGTTGGCAGAGGACGCCTTGTGGTTGCCACTCTCTAAGCTCTTTAATCCGTGTGGTGTGATATATTCACAGGGCCTCTCTCATCTGGGTGGCAGTGGCGCGGGGGGGGGGATTCCACTACCCTGAGGCGCGATTGGCCATGCCCCTCCCTCTTTTCCCAATGGAGACTTTGAAGCCTGTCAAACTCTGGGAACCCCAAAGGTCTGCTTGATCTCGAGCCAAGACTCTTTCCTGATAAGGAAGGCGGGTGGAACTCCGATGTGTCTTAAAAGGAATTTAGCAACAGTTCCTTTTTGAGATAAGGGAGGCCTGGTGTGCACTCAGAGGCCTGCTAAGGTTCGGAATCGAGAGAACTGAACCAAGAGGGAAATCCAAACGGGTCTACTCAGGTCTATTTATTATTGGTTTGTTGTATTTATTAACTTTATACCCTGCAGTTTCCCCCAATGGGGACCCTCAAGCGGATTACGGATCCTCCACTTTAACCTCTCAACAAACCTGTGAGGTCGGTTAGGCTGAGAGAGCGTGACCGGCCCAAGGTCACCCAAGCAAGCTTCCATGGCAGAGGGGAGATTCGAACCTGGGCCTCCCGGAAAATAGTCCAACACTCTACCCACTGCACTGCACTGGCTTCCAATAGAGCTTATTGCCTGGAAAAATGTTCTTAGGAATGCACAGGGTGGCTGTGAGAAAAGAGCTTGAACCAAACAATATATTGGGAGACGTTACTTGGCCTGAATCAAACGTTGCCTCAAAATCAGGGCTTTTTTCCCCAACAGCTCAGCAATTTCATGGAGTGCCCACAAGGCATTCTTGTACTGTGAGAAAGGGAGAAAAGTACCTCTTTCTCGACCTGCTCTATCCCACGCATCATCTTGTAAACCTCAATCATGTCACCCCCTCAGCCGTCGTTTCTCCAAGCTAAAGAGCCCCAAGTGCTTTAACCTTCCTTCATAGGGAAAGTGTTCCAACCGTATCATTCTAAAAGGTGAAGATAGATGTACTGGTCAATTAACGGAGGATTTATAGGCTGCATCTTGAAGATGCCTTTGCATGTGAAACACTGCCCCCCACTCTCTCTCTCACATCCACCACCTTTCCTAGTCATTCCTAGCACAGAGTTTGCCTTTTTCACTGCTGCAGAACGCAGGGCTGACACTTCCTTGGGGCTGCCCACTGTGACCCCAAGATCTTTTCCCCTCTCGGTCTCAGCAAGTCCAGATCCCCATCAGTGTTCCCTCTAAGCTGAGTTAGTGTGAGCTAGCTCACAGCTTTTTAGCCTCCGTCTCACGCATTTTTGTCTTAGCTCAGGAACGAGGGCTCCAGAGCAAACTAATTTATGCAGCCACTGCCAAATCAGCCTTTTACCATCTTCTACTGGCGCGGCAGTTGGTTCCTTTCCTTGACCGCGAGGACTTGGGCACAGTGATCCATGTGATGGTCACCTCGAGGCTGGACTACTGTAACGCTAACTTTAATGCCAGTAGCTCACAAAGCAGAATTTTGGCTCACAAGACTCCACAGCTTAGAGGGAACATTGATCCCCATTAGCCAATATGTGAAGGTGGGATAGATATCACCAGACCACGCAGAGAAATGGGATGATGCTGCATTTTATTATATCTGGCTCACAATCTTTTACAGAACAATTTGGGGTGACATTACATTTCGGGGATTAATTTTTGAAAGGAGAAAGCGAAGGAACACTTTCTGTATTCCAGATTCTTCTGTGTGTGTGTTTGTATATTTCCCACAATAGTACAGTGAATTTTACAGCTTTAGATCCTTTGAACATCACTATACTAATTCAAATCTTGTAAGCCCATCAATGAAAGAACAAGACAGGCGCAAAGAAAATTTTACGATGCCCCAAGACCCATTAAATATTAACATACCACGAAGACACTCCTGGACGTATGAAACGGAAACGCCGTTTTTATCTCGATGTGCCAGGATCTTTTATTGTAACGTGCTCGTGTAATAAATAAAAGCAAGATATGGTGAAATAGGGCCCAACGGTTGCTCTCTTTCATTGCATGACAGATGTGTATCTTGAATTCAAAGGTGAAAGGAGTGGTGGGAACAAGAGAGCTTCTTGCAAGCCCATTTCATGTTCCCAGCCGATCCCCAGCTCAGCAATCCAGAGTTGGTTTCAGTGACCTTGACGATATTGACAGGGTCATATTTCCATATGGATAGGCTGCTCCTTAATATCCCCAGTTCTAACAAAGAACGTGTTTGAGTATGTCTTCAACGCTTTGAAATAAATTTTGCTTTTCTTGAAAACGTGGATTTATTCTCGATGCTTGGGGATCCAACATCCTATCATCGGAGCACCATCCATTTTATTGACTCTCAATTGCCGTCCAAGCTCAGTGTATCAGGGAGGTGATAAACGATTTCATTGATGGCTATTTTTCTTGGAGAAGACCCTTGTTCTTTTTTCTTTTCGAGATGGAAATAAAATGAAGCTCCTGGACATGTTGTTCTCACACTGTGGGTGGCGCCTTATTCCGTAAAAGATGAAATGGGAAATTAATAATGTTCTTATTGCCATGTGAAACCTGGAGAATGTCAACTGATTAACACTTTGTAGTTGCTGTTGTTCAGTCTCACAGTCAAGTACGACTTCACGACCCCATGGACCAGATCACGCCAGGCCCTCCTGTTTTCCGCCGTCCTCCAGAGTTTGCTTAATTTCATGTTCATTGCCCCAATAACACTGTCTAACAATCTCATCCTTTGCCGTCCCCGTCTTCTTTGACCTTCAGTCTTTCCCAGCATCAGGGTCTTCTCCAGTGAGAGCTCCCTTTTCACTTGGTGGCCAAAGTATTTGAGCTTCAGCTTCAGGATCTGGCCTTCCAGGGAACAGTCAGGGTTGATTTCTTTTAGGATTGACTGATTTGATCTCCTTGCAGTCCAAGGGATAGCATCAGGGTCTTCTCCAGTGAGAGCTCCCTTTTCACTTGGTGGCCAAAGTATTTGAGCTTCAGCTTCAGGATCTGGCCTTCCAGGGAACAGCCAGGGTTGATTTCCTTTAGGATTGACTGATTGGATCTCCTGGCAGTCCAAGAGACTCTCAAGAGTCTTCTCTAGAACCATAATTCGTCACTTGGCCTTCCTTATAGTCCAACTCTCGCAGCCATACATGACTACTGGGAATACCATCACTTTGACCATGCAGACTTTTGTTGGCAGGGTGATGTCTCTACTTTTTAGTATGCTGTCTAGGTATGCCGTCGCTTTCCTCCCAAGGAGCAGGCGTCTTTTAATTTCATGGCTGCAGTCACCGTC
>NW_015172167.1:0-1798 GCF_001447785.1 Gekko japonicus | reverse complement strand
ACCTCAGAGGCCAACAAGGCTTTGTGGGTATAAGCTTTCAAGACAGTAATGCTAGGAAGAGTCAGTAAAGACAATCATGCTAAAAAAAACCTTGAAGGCAGCCTGAAGAGAGGGAAACACAACATGAGATGGATTGATTCAATCAAGGGAGCCACAGCCTTTCGTCTGCAAGACCTGAGCAAGACTGTAGATTCAGGACAGGCAAAAGGAAATACTTCTTTACACAGAGAGTGGCTAAAATGTGGGATCTGCTGCCAGAGGATGTAGCGATGGTCACAAGAATAAACTGCTTCAAAGGGGGATTAGATGGATTCATGGAGGACAGGTCTATCAGTTGCTACTAGCCATGGTGATTGAGGGAAACTTCTACAGTCGGAGGCAGTAATCCTCTGAATCCCAGAGCCAGGAGGCAATGTCAGGGGAAGGCCTCGGCCTCTCTGCCCTGTTGCTGGCCCTCCAGAGGGACTGGCTGGCCCCTGTGTGAGACAGGATGCTGGACTAGATGGACCCTCCCTGGTCTGATCCTGGAAGGATCTTCTGGTGTTCTTATGTTCTGATTCACCTCTTAGGTTGTTGGAAGAGGGTGTTCGCTATGACCAGTGTGTTCTCTTGACAAAACTCTGTTAGCTTTTGCCGGGCTTCATTTTGTTCTCCAAGGCCAAACTTGTCTGTTATTCCGGTTACCTTTTGACTTCCTACTTTAGCATTCTAGTCCCCTATGATGAGGAGGACATCTTTTTTTGGTGTTCGTTCTAGGAGGTGTTGTAGGTCTCCACAGAACCGGTCCACTTCAGCCTCTTCTGCATCAGTGGTTGGACTACTGTGAATGTTGAATGGTTTGCCTTGGATTTGGACTGAGATCATTCTGTCATTTTTGAGATTTATACCCTGCCCTTCACTACTTGAAGGAGTCTCAGAGCGACTTACAAACTCCTTTCCCTTCCCCTCCCCACAACAAACAGACACCCTGTGAGGTAGGCAGGGCTGAGAGAGCTCTTTCGAGGAAGACAGTGAGAGAAGAAGGAGAGACTGGATTTATACCCTACCCTTCACTCAGAGTCTCAGAGCGGCTTACAAACTCCTTTCCCTTCCCCTCCCCACCACATCTGCGCTCCTAACCACCACACCACACTGGCCCTCAATAAGGAATAAGGCTCTCAAAAAAGGAATAATCTTGACTTTCGTGGTGTTTGCTCTCATGTTACAAGCAGCTCTGCTTTGTATGAACAAATAAGACGTTTCTTGTTACTGCGCTCCTAACCACCACACCACACTGGCCCTCAATAAGGAATAAGGCTCTCAAAAAAGGAATAATCTTGACTTTCGTGGTGTTTGCTCTCATGTTACAAGCAGCTCTGCTTTGTATGAACAAATAAGACGTTTCTTGTTAGCCAGCGAGTTCCTGAACAATAGACACCAGCAAGAGAGTGAAAAGGGCATCACAGTCAATCCCCAAGCCAGCTACAATGGCAAACGAGAACTACCAAATCCCAGAGGCCTCCCAATTCTGAAAGGCCGCTGGTTTTAGCTAACACGGGTACAGAAGGAGCAAAGAGATCTTACCCTGATTTACTTAAAAAGCTTCTGCCTCACCTGTCTCCCAACAGGACCCAAGATGTCACAGGAAAACAATGTCAAAACAATCCGGAGAGAGCTCCCAAACCAGCTACACAGGCCTCAGATGGAGACAGATGGTCTCCGCGGGCCCCTGGTTGTAAAGAGCATCAAAGGTAACAGCCAGCACCTTGAATTGAACTTGGGAACAGACCGGTAAGCAGTATAAATATTTCATAGAATC
>NW_015172166.1:41159-61583 GCF_001447785.1 Gekko japonicus | reverse complement strand
CCCTCCACCGACAGAGGGGACCAGGAGGACTGGAGGAGGAGGTGCTGAGCTGGCTGAGCACAGGCTCTGAGAAAAAAAAACCTTCCGCTTTCAAACCGGGAAGAGGGATGGGTTTTGTTTTTGCAAGCATCACAAGCCCCGGGGGAGGCTGAGACTCCCCCGGAAAATTTCGGAGGTAGCCCCCGCCCCTGCGCCCCCCTGAACTCTACGCCTATGGGAGATTGGATTTATACCCTATACCCCGAAGGGGGGGGTGCTCGCTTCCTGCCAGCTCGCTCGGCCTGTGCGCCCAGATCGGACGGAGGCGGCGGCGCCTGGCTGCCATGTGGCCTCACTTCCCTTGGCTCAGGTCGCCGGCCGGGCAATCCCTCAGGCAGGCGGGTCCCTTCACCCTCCAGGGCACTCCCGGGCAAAGCTGGTGGGGCAAGGGGCCTGCGCGCCCCGCTCGGACGGAGACGGCGGCGCCTGGCTGCCATGTGGCCTCACTTCCCTCGGCTCAGGTCGCCGGCCGGGCAATCCTTCAGGCAGGCGGGTCCCTTCACCCTCCGGGGCACTCCCAGGCAAAGCTGGTGGGCATGGGGAGGAGGGAGAGAGCGAGAGAAAGAGGCGTGTGTGTGCCCCAGCACGAGTCACCCTCTCTCCGGCTCCTGTCACGTGGGGAAGGGACCCCAAGCCTTCTTTGGCCAGCGCCGCCAGCTGCTGGGGTTGGGCACAAAGGGAGCCTCGCCCCGCCCGCCCATCCGGAATGGTCACCCCTGTAGTGCCCGCTGCCCGCTCCACACTCGCTGCTGCTGCTGCGGAGGAGGCGGCAGTGGCGGGTCTACCATGGCAATGCGCACATGCCACTGCCGGGGCTCGCTCGGGCACATGGGGAGGGGCTCCAAGCTGGGAGAAGGGGCCTCCCGGCTGTGGCGCTCGACAGGGCTCCACAGAACGCGCACTGCCGCCAGGAGAACTCCCGCCAGGAGAACCCCGCTGGTTGCACCGCCTTCCCCCCCCAGGCCGCTCCAGGTGCCCCCCCCGGCACTTCAGAGCCTTGCGCTGCCAGCCCCGGAGCCAGGCCGAGGCAGTGAGCGAGGCGAGGTGCGCTTGGGGTCCGGCGGGGGCGCGCGGAGGGGCGGGCGCGGTTAGGGCGGTGGGGGCTTGCGGGGGTTGGGAGGGCGCAGTTTGGCGCCCCTGAGGGCCGGCGCCCCTAGGCCAGACACTAGCTGGCCTAGTGATAGAGCCGGCCCTGACTATTGGCCTGATCCAGCAGGGCTCTTCTGATGTTCACTAGTACTGCTGGTCACCTACAGATCTCAGCTATTTATTTATTTATTAGATTTGTATCCCGCCCTTCCCAGATGGGCTCAGGGCAGCTTCCAAAAGCGGCAAATGCCATAACAGTTAAAACAGTATAAAACAATCAATAAATAAAGTGCGGAGCTCTAGATATTAACCAAGATGGGATCCTTTTATCACCTAGCCTGGCAACATAGGTTCTTGGTCACCTAGGCGTCTTCCCAGGGCCGGTTCACTTATAGATCTAATCCGCCGTCATAGATGGCAACTCGGTGGTAGCACAATGGCGGCGGCGGCTCCTATGCAAAGGCCTGGCGGAAGAGCTCCGTCTTACAGGCCCTGAGGAACTGTGCCAAGTCCCGCAGGGCCCGGATCTCCTCTGGGAGCTCATTCCACCAGACAGGAGCTGCCGCCGAGAAAGCCCTGGCCCTGGTTGCGGCCAGATTGATGTCCTTGGGGCCTGGAACCACCAGTAGGTGCTGCGCCCCAGACCGTAGTGCTCTTGCGACTCCTCGTCTCGTCGCTCGGCGGGCTGCTCTCGGGCCCCCTCCCCACGGGGCGGCGCCTGCTCGGGGGGCTCGCGTGGCCGACCTTCGTCGACGGGGAGGCGGAGGCTCCGCCTGGCTCCTGCCCGCTTGCTGGAGGCGTGGGCGAGGGCTGTGGGCTATGTTCCCTCTAAACTGTCGAATCTTGTGAGCAAAAATGCTCCTTTGTGAGCTGCTGGCACATTAAAGTGGTGAGCCAGCCATTTGGCGACTGCATCAATTAGTTTCCTCTGGAGCCCTCCTTCCTGGGCGAAGACAAAAATCTGTGAGCCAGAGGCTAAAGAACGGTGAGCTAGCTCACACTCAGCTTAGAGGGAACGCTGGCTGTGGGTCGGGGGTGGGGGGGGTCAAATCCTTCCTGGGGGCCACTGGGCCCAAAGAGGGGAAGCGGCTGCGCAGATCCCAACATAAACCTCGGAAGCAGGGAAGGAGGTTCCTGGAAGGCAGCCCAGACTCAACCCCCCCCCATTCAAAGCAAAGGTGCCCCCCCCCATCTCCCTTTTTTTTTTTGCAGCCTTTGGGTTTGATAAGAAAGGGAGCCTCGCACATATTTCCCTTCCCCCGCCCCAATTTGCACAAAAGGATCCGAATTCTTCCATCTTTCTCTCCTGGGGGGGCAGGCAGGGGGGACAGCCTCCGGAGTTACATTCTGGGTGAGGGTTGCCAAGTCCAAATTCGGAAATATCTGAGGACTTTGGGGGTGGAGCCAGGAGACCCTTGGGACGTCACTTCCTGTGACGCCGCTTCCAGGTCAAATGGCGAGTGATGTCACGTCCACTTTCGATGATGATGTCACTCCCGGGACACTGCACCTTTCAAACCCCGCCTCTGCCTGTGATGTCACTTTCCGGGCTCTCCCCCAAACCGGCCTCTCCCTCTGAATTTAGATTTTAATTTTTGAAAGAAGGTCACTTCGGTGTCATCGATCAATTCCGACCCCCACCTTCCCCCTATTTTGCAGCACCTCTACGCTGTTGGGCCTTTTTCTGGTACAAAAATAACAAGCTTGAAGAAACACAAAATGCTTTAATTGAAATATGTAACCATCAGAAGGAAAAAAACAAGCAAACAGCACAATACTTTTGGACGAGAATCAATTTACAGAACCGGAGAAGGATGCAAGGAATGGCCCCGTAAGGTAGTGTAAGAACATAGAACATAAGAGAAGCCAACGTTGGATCAGGCCAATGGCCCATCCAGTCCAATACCAGGGGCCCTCAGGAGGTCCAGCAGTGGGGCCAGGACACCAGAAGCCCCCTCCCACTGCTGCCCACCCCCCTAGCACCAAGAAGACAGAGCATCCCTTGCCCCAGAGCCCCTATCTATACCTTCTGGCTAATAGCCACGGATGGACCTCTGCTCCATATGCCTATCTAATCCCCTTTTGAAGCCGTCCATGCTTGTAGACGCCACCCCCTCCTGTGGCAGTGAATTCCATGTGTGAATCACTCTGTGGGTGAAGAAGTCCTTCCTTTTATCCGTTCTAACCCGACTGCTCAGCAATTTCATGGAGTGCCCAGGAGTTCTTGTATTGTGAGAAAGGGAGAAAAGTCCTTCTTTCTCAACCTGCTGTATCCCATGCATCCCGTTGGTTCTGGTCCGACCTTCTTGGGCACCAGAAACCAACTCTGTACCACCCTGTCCATGGCAGCCCTTCAGGGACTGGGAGATGGTGATCATACCACCTCTCGGTTGGTCTCCCCTCCAGGCTAAACATACCCAGCCCCTTCGGCCTTTCCTCATCGGACTCGGTCTCCGGACCCCTCACCCTCTTCGTTGCCCTCCTCCGGACCCCTCACCCTCTTCGTTGCCTACATCCTTCTTAAATTGTGGTGCCCCAAATGGAACACGGTACTCCAGGTGAGGTCTAACCAGGGCAGAGTAAAGTGGTACCATCACTTTGCATGAGTCAGATTGAGGTGACGAGAGAGGAGGTCCTAAAACTGATAGACAACTTAAAAACTGAAAAATCACCAGGCCCAGATGGCATACATCCGAGAGTTCTGAAAGAACTCAAATGTGAACTTGTAGATCTCCTGACAAAGATATGTAATCTTTCCTTAAAATCTGCCTCCATTCCTGAGGATTGGAAGGTAGCTAATGTCACTCCCATCTTTAAAAAGGGTTCCAGAGGAGATCCGGGAAATTACAGGCCAGTCAGTCTGACGTCGATACCGGGTAAATTGGTGGAAACCATTATTAAGGAAAGAATTAGTAGGCACATAGATGAACAAAACCTATTGAGGCAGACTCAGCACGGTTTCTGTAAGGGAAGATCTTGTCTCACTAACCTGTTAGTGTTCTTTGAGGGGGTGAACAAACATGTGGACAAGGGGGATCCAATAGATATTATTTACCTTGACTTCCAGAAAGCTTTTGATAAAGTTCCTCATCAAAGGCTCCTAAGTAAGCTCAAAAATCATGGGATAGAAGGACAAGTCCTTTTATGGATCAAAAACTGGCTAGTTCATAGAAAACAGAGAGTGAGTGTAGGTGGGCAATTTTCTCAGTGGAGGGTGGTAAGCAGTGGGGTACCGCAGGGATCAGTACTTGGTCCACTGCTTTTTAACTTGTTCATTAATGATTTGGAGATGGGAGTAAGCAGTGAAGTGGCTAAATTTGCGGATGATACAAAGTTGTTCAGGGTGGTGAAAACCAGTGAGGATTGTGAGGCACTCCAAGGGGATCTGTCAAGGATGGGCGAGTGGGCGTCAACATGGCAAATGGGGTTCAATGTGGCCAAGTGCAAGGTGATGCACATTGGAGCCAAAAATCCTAAATATAAATACACATTGATGGGGTCTGAACTGGCAGAGACTGAGCAAGAGAGAGATCTTGGAGTTGTAGTGGATAACTCACTGAAAATGTCGAGACAGTGTGTGACTGCAATAAAGAAGGCCAATGCTATGCTGGGGATTATTAGGAAGGGTATTGAAAACAGATCAGCCAATATAATAATGCCCCTATATAAATCAATGGTGAGACCTCATTTGGAATACTGTGTGCAGTTCTGGTCACCACACCTTAAAAAGGATATTATAGCTTTGGAAAAAGTGCAGAAAAGGGCAACTCGAATGATAAAAGGGTTGGAACACTTTCCCTATGAGGAAAGGTTAAAGCGCTTAGGGCTCTTTAGCTTGGAGAAAAGACGACTGAGGGGTGACATGATCGAGGTTTATAAGATTATGCATGGGAAAGAGCAGGTAGAGAAAGAGGTACTTTTCTCCCTTTCTCACAATACAAGAACTCGTGGGCACTCCATGAAACTGCAGAGCGGTCGGGTTAGAATGGATAAAAGGAAGTACTTCTTCACCCAAAGAGTGATTAACACTTGGAATTCACTGCCACAGGAAGTGGTGGGTGCTACAAGCATGGATGGCTTCAAAAGGGAATTAGATAAGCATATGGAGCAGAGGTCCATCAGTGGCTATTAGCCACAAGGTATAGCTAGGGGCTCTGGGGCAAGTGATGCTCTGTCTTCTTGGTGCTTGGGGGGGTCAACAGTGGGAGGGCTTCTAATGTCCTGGCCCCACTGCTGGACCTCCTGATGGCACTGGTATTTCTGGCCACTGTGTGACACAGAGTGTTGGACTGGATGGGCCTTTGGCCTGATCCAACATTGGCGTCTCTTATGTTCTTATGTTCTTATGATGGGTTTATCTTAAGAATTAGCCCCGAGGACAGACTGAGCCAGTGTAAGGAGAGGCTGAGCTTGTGAACATTCCTTAAAGAGCAAAACAGAGACACTTGTAATATAGGAAAATGAGATTAAAACTGGTCTACAAACCACAAGAAGCCCTTTCGTTCTGATCCACCAGGGCAATTCTCCCGTGTCTCCTGAGCCTATGATGGTTTGTGATACTCAGTCGTGTATCTCAATTCCCTTTGATTTTCCATGTTACTGCCTGTGTCTCTCCTTCCCCCCAGAGAGAAGCCTCCTCTCTTCATAGCCAAGTGACTGAGGGCATTCTTACACAGTCAGAGGTGACCCGAGAGAAGGGGAAGGAGATGGAAGAGCAGAACCCAGAAGGACCTGGAACTGGCAGGTCAGCGAGGAAAGGCCCCCCTCCCACCGAAGCTGAGAGTGGTCTTGAATCCTGGGAAAGCCAAGTCCAAGATATCCATTCTGAGTTCACTGCAGTCTCAGACGTACATTGCCAACGCTTCCGGCAGTTCCGCTACCAAGAGGCCGCTGCGCCGCGAGAGGTCTGCAGCCACCTCCACGCACTTTGCAGCCACTGGCTGAAGCCGGAGAGGCACACCAAGAAGCAGATCCTGGACCTGGTGATCCTGGAGCAGTTCCTGACTCTCCTGCCCCAGGAAATGCAGGGCTGGGTCAGAGGATGCGGGCCGGAGACCAGTTCCCAGGCGGTGGCCCTGGCCGAAGGCTTCCTCCTGAGTCAGGCAGAGGAGAAGAGGCAGGCAGAGCAGGTGAGGGGGATTTCCTCCAGGGATGTCCAATTCATGCAACAATATCGTGTCCCTGAGAGATATTTGTCCAACTGTTAATCACCCAAGTGAGAGATTTAACCGTCTCCTTTAGCAGCCTCTTCTACGAGAGAATTTCTGATCCCTCCAGATAACTCGCCAGGCCTGCTGATGGAAGGGTGCAGAGTCTGGGAGTGGGGCAGGATCCATTCCTTGGCTTCTTTTCCATTCCACCTCTTACCCCTCTCTCTGCTGTTTCAGATGTGGGCACCATCCGTGGAGAAAGAAGCGACATTCCCTGAGGCGGAAGGAGCTTCCTTGGAGCAAGGGCAGAGGGCGCAGGCCGTGGAGCGTGCCCAAGATGCCCTCTCATGCGGTAAGGACTCCTTGTGCCTGGATACAATTGGGATGCCCCGCGAATTTGATGGGTAGAGAGTTCAGTTTAGGAAAGAAAGTAAATACTTCTTCGCAGAATGCAGAGTTAATTTGCAGCACTCAGTGTCCACTAACTGCGGTGCCTCTCAAAGGAGATTAGACAAATCCATGGAGGGCAATTCCTCCCATTTATTAAAATAATCACATCCCACCTTCCTTCCATAAGAGGAACTCAAGATGGCTCAAAAGGGAAAAGGTAGACAAGCCTCGACAGAGCTCTTCAGCCTGGTGAATCAAGAGCAGAGCACTGGGAACCAGTTCCTGGGGGGCCAATATTCATGGGGGAATTTGGCTCCTCTGCCCATCGGTAAAAGGGTGTCTGGCAGGCTGCTGGGGGGGGGGGAACAGGATGCTGGAGAAGGGAGGGAGGGCTATGGATGGCCCATCACCCCCGGATGGTTTGGGGATGGTCTTGAGGCAGATGTGGTGTCCTGTTGATGTTGCATCTGGCTGAAAACCCCGCTTGTGAAGTCGGCACGCCAGGAGAGACTCCCGAAACTCATTCATAGGACCCCTCCGTTCTCCAGGTGAGACCAAGTCACGTCTGGGCCGAAGGTGATGGTGACGTGTCCTGCGACATCATTTCCACACACACCCCAGGCCAGACACAGGTCTCACAGCAGTCTGAAATGTGTTGGCAGCATTTATAATCCCTGAGGCTCATAGGTACCTGGCTCTTTTCTACTGCCTCTCCTAGAATGTAGTAAAAAGTGTTTAACGGTTTGTTGAGTGTACACAGGGCAGGGTTTCACAACCTTAGGATTGGTGTGTGTGCAGCAAGGACCAAACAAGCAAACTCCCTCCCTCCCTCCTTTGTCTCCGGAACAGGCAGTGAAGAGATCCTGTTGAGCCGTCGTCTTCTCAGAGGTGTGGAAACGGCTGCTGCCCCTCCAGTCCAGGTAGGGGAGATGGGGGGGGGGGACACAGCCTGGGTCCCTCCTCCTTTCTCAGGGGGGCTGCTGCTCCTGCAGTTTCTACAAGGTGTCCGGGCGAGAGATCCTCTGAACGCTGTTCCCTTGACCCATCCCGAGCCTTTCATCCGATACCTTCCCAGACTACTCCCTTCCAGTGCGCCGTCTCTGCCTGGCCTGACCTCTGAGGAGGGAATCTCCTTCTTCTTTCAGGGTCCCTTTTCCTTTGAGGAGGTGGCCGTGTATTTCACTGTGGCCGAATGGGCCCTGCTGGATCCGGGACAAAGAGCTCTGTACAGGGAAGTCATGCAAGAGAACTACGGGAACGTGGCCTTTCTGGGTAAGGATTCTTTCCTAGGTGCCAAAGATGCGATTTACTGTCTTTTGGGATGAGGCATGAATCCAAATATTGGATAGCAGTACACAGTTTTGAGGCCTGTCCCGCTACTTGGGGAAGGGCCGTGGATCACTGGCAGAGCATCTGCTCGGCATGCCGGAGGTCCCAGGTTCGATCCCCAGAATTCTCAATTAAAAGGACCAGGTAGGAGGTGATGTGAAAGACCTCTGCCTGTGATCCTGGAGAGCCACTCTAGACTGAGTAGACAAGAAACGATCCTGTCAAAAACCGAAGTACAGAATTGGATACAGGTTCCCACAATTAACCAATGACCACATTCTGGAGTCTGGCCTTGAAAAAGATAAGGATGTTAGGTATGATGTATTGTGCCTTTAAATGACCAGTAACTAAGCACAGCACAGCTGTATCTTGCAAAGGGTGAAGCATTTATTGTTTGAGTATGCTGAATGGCGCTAGGCTTTTGCTGATTGCTGGTGCTGAGAGAGGACACTAAATAAACTGTGGGTTGTTCCTGCCTGAGACTTCATAGAGCATTCTTTATAGCCTGTGCCGGACACTACGTGGTGTCAGAAGAATATGGACTTTCTTTGACCTCCTCCTCCTCCGCTTGTGTTGCAAGGCAACTTGACAAAACAGTGGAAACGCTGGGAGCAAGCCTTTCGAGTTTAATCTCACAGCGTCTGGAGTGGGAGACTTTTCTTTTCTTTTTTTTTGCCCCCCGGAGGGGATTTTTTTATTGCATTTTTTATAATCACTACAAACTACAACAGAAAAAAAGGTAGGGGACTACATCTAGGGACAAAGCAAAGATACCCACTAATGACTAAAACCCAAGAGAGGAGATCTTCTAATCATTTTATACATACATCAAATCTTAATCTCGTTAATCCCACTATAAACTGAGTCTAACTTTTTTGTTTCCCCCCCCCCAAAAAAAAATCTTAACTGTCATTAGGAAATACCCCAAAGCATCTCATTTCAAAATTTTCAAAGGCACAATTCAGAGTTCTTCAGCCTTCACTTCTCCTTGCCCAGTGTCTTCTGTAATTTATAAGGACTTTTGGGGGCTACTGCCCCTTTCTCTGAAAGAGAGTCCTCTCCGGAAGATCCCGAGTCCAGCTCGCCACTGGACTTACTGTCCATCCCTTCTTTTCCTTCCTCCTCTGGCCTTCCCAGCTGGACTCTTAAAAATTCCCGTGCTTTCAGAACAGAGTCAATCTTTTCTTTTTTATCCTTAACTTTGAAGGTAATGCCTTCTGGAATTAGCCATCTATATCCAATTGAGTTTGTCTGAAGAAAAAGAATTAGATCTTTGTATTTCTTTCTCCTTTGTCTTATTTCAAATGGAATGTCTTTTAGTACTCTGATGGCATTCTCCCCAACTCTCGGGGTGCTCCAGATACTGCTTTAAGGATTGCATCCCTCACATGCCTCTTCGAGAATCTTACTACAATTTCCCCAGGAAGATTATTTTTCTTTATGTGTACTGAATATGACTTATAGGCCCCATCCATATCGGTTAGCAAGAATTCCGCCTTCATATCTGCCACTGGGGCCAATATTTCACTCATTGTTTCCTTCAGATTCTCGCAGTCTCTGGCATGCCCTGAAAGTGAAGAATCATATTAGCCTTTTCCATTTGTAATTGTAGCAGCTGATCTTCTGTAGAAATTTGCTTCTTTTCCAGTTTTTGTACTTTCTTCACCTTTTGTGCAGTGGCGTCCACTTCTTTCACCTTCTCAGCTGTTTGATTCATCATTTTCAAAGTCTCATTTATCTGCGTTTGCTGATTGGTGATACACTGAGTCATTTTTGTCATCTGCTCTTTGAAGTTATTCATCTGGTCCATCAGGGGGCGCATGGATTCTGCCAAAGTCTTTGCCAGCTCGTTGGTTACTTCCGGTTTTGGGCTCTCAGTTGCTTTCGATTTCAAAAGTTTCTCTTTCTCTGTCCTCTTCCCTGCCATCTTTATCGGTGTTTACTTTCACAAAAAAAATTTTAAGTCTCTGAATATGCGCTTAAACGCTCAGACTCACCTTGGTAAGTACTCCTTGACAGTTTTATCCGCATTTTCTTCCACTCCCCCCCTCATTTCCTCAAAAGTTCATGTGCATGGGAGGTGTCCCTCCCCCGCTTGCCTTATTTTCTGTTCCGTGGGATAAGGTGGGGAGCTTTCTTTTCCCTTTAATCAACGCTTAAATCTGACTCACATTTATAATTGGTCTTCCGACCTCGATTACACTCCATTTCTGACACTCGATCTCCTGCGCTTGCCCCGGTCGGCGTCACTTAAGTCCATTTGGTCTCACAGCACGGAGAACCATTGGAATGGAGAGGCACCTCAATTCTCCGGCATTGCGCTGTCGAAGAGGCGACCTCTCGAATGTTTCATGGCCAGGGTCCCTTTGCCAGGTCCCTGGGGGGATGACGAGCCTGCGCACCTCCTCCTTTGGCTGGAGCGCAGCTTCACCTCCGGGAGGTCCAGGAGGTGAGTCTGCTAGCATGCCGCCATCAACCGGAAGTCGAGTGGGAGACTTTTCTGATGAAAGGCAAGTGGCTATCTTGTGGAATTGTGTCAGAGATGAAGCAATGTCCGTTTACATTTGTCTTTCCTGATGAAGAGCCTGAAGACATTGAACAAGTTCTTGAACAGGCACCTGTGCTTCAGTATTTTGATATTACAAAACCAGTGGTGGTGCAGGCAGATGCGTCAGAAGATGGCCTTGGAGCCTGTTTGCTTCAAGATAATAGGCCAGTGTCTTATGCATGAAGGTCACTTAGCTTGTCAGAACAGAACTATGCCCCGATAGAGAAGGAGCTGCTTGCCGTACTGTATGCAATGAGAAAGTTCCATCAGTATGTATTTGGTACGGTTGTTTTAGTTCAGACTGATCATAAACCATTAGAAGCAATTTTTAAGAAGCCGAATGGTCGTGCCCCTACTCGTTTGCAGCCAATGTTGTTAGAACTACAGAGATATCAACTTAATGTCATATATACCCCAGGGAGGCAAATGTACCTTGCTGATACATTATCACGAGCCACGGTGGAACCTCCTGTAAATGATGAGTCTGTAGAAGGTGAGAGAGTAGTACATCAAGTGAGTATAATAGCGATGCATTCTGAAGGAGTGGCTACTCTACAGGAAGCTACTAGTCAAGATGGTCAACTGGAGAAAGTAAGAGCCCTTGTAAGACAAGGTTGGCCACAGTATTTGAGAGATGTCCCTCCTGAAGCAAAGCCATTTTGGTCAGTGAGAGACTCGTTACGTTGTGAAGATGGTATTCTTTATGCAGGAGAGAAAGTAGTTGTTCCTTTATCACTAAGGCGTAATATGCTTTGCCAGCTTCATGATTCATGTCAACGTGTTCAGAGAACCAAAGCCGGGGCAAGAGAAGTGATGTATTTGTCAGGTATGTTTAATGATATTGGAATATTGGTTGGACGTTGTTCTGTGTGTACTCACTTTGCATCAAAGAATCAAAAAGAACCACTCATGCCACATGAAATCCCTGAATGACCATGGGGGAAAGCGGGGATAGATATTTTTGAACATGGCTCCACTTATATTTCTGCTTGTAGTAGACTGTTTTTCAAAGTACCCAGAAGTAGTAACATTCTCTGATAAGGCTGGAAGAGCTGTGATTGACAAACTTAAAGCTGTTTTTTCTTGTCATGGCATTCCCAAAGTGGTCATGAGTGATGACATGACTTTTGCCAGTCATGAATTTAGGCAGTTTGCCCATGATTGGGGTTTTGAACAGCGCCTTAGTAGTCCAGGGTACCCCCAAATGGACTGGTAGAAAGAGTGATTCGTTCCATAAAACAGCACATTAAAAAGGCAGAAGAGGGACCCGTATCTAGCACTGTTGGAGTATTGTAATACACCTGTTACTGGAATGGCGTACTCTTCCACTCAGATGTTGATGGGCAGAATGTTAAGAACCAAATTGCCAGTAACTACTGGTTTGCTACGCCCTAAGGGTCAGGATGTGACTACAACTGAAAAACCTGGACACAGAAAGTAAGGAATTTTGTAATGTGTCTAGTGAGAATACTGAGAACTCAAAAGAGGATGAAATTGAAAATGTATCAGATGAGACGTGTTTGCAGGGAGACTCAAATCATGAACACCCGCAAGTCTGACCAGGCCACTTAAGAATCACGTTCACCCTAGGGGGAACTAGGGGGCTTTGCCTCAGAGTTCCAGTCCCCTTATACTGATCGGGACGGTGGGCTTTAATCTTGTCCCTGGTTCCATCCTTTGAGAATAATTTTTGCTTTGAATTTCTTTCCTTCCCCATCTAAGAATGATCACTTTCTCTCTCTCTCTCACTGTGAAAGAAGCCAGAAGTATAAGAGAGACTATGGTGCAGAAAGACAACGGCCTTGCATTCCAAGAAAGGCTGGAGAGTTCCTCAAGAGGATCTGAAGACCGTATTTCCTTCCCGAATGAGCTGGCTGAGAGTGAGTATCCGTCACGGTTATCTCAAGAGAAACAGGCAAGGAGTAGCCATGGGGGATTCCTGATTCCCTTCGGAGCAACATTTGGTTTGGTACAATCATACAGCCAGTTGGATAAGGAGGGAGGGAGGCCTTCTGGGGGACTGAAATCTGGAGTCTCAAAACTCCTTTTGGGCAAGAGATCAGCTGTAGCTCTTGAGGGGGTGAGGTATTCTTAAATACTAGATATTCTGTAGAAGGGTGGTGAAGATCAGCCAATTAAACGTATCCTTAAATACTAGAGGGGTGGTTGAGATCAGCCAAGTTGGAGGAGGCCAAAGGACCATCAATCCTTTCCCCCTGCAGTCACATAACTTGCCTTTGGACTTCCTCAGCCCTTCCAGATGCTAACAGGATCTTCCTGTTTATTCCAGCAGAGGATGATCAGAGGAATGAGGAGGGCGCAGAACTTCATCAGCAACTGCCAGAGAGAGCTAAAAATGAAGGCTTGAAAGAAAATATTAGGAATCGAGGGAGACGTCAGAGGAAGAAAGGCAGCCATATGATTGATAAGAGAGATGGCAGACAACGTAATGTACATTTTCCAAGGCAGAAAATAATGAAGGCAAGGAAATTCATTAAAAGCAGAAAGTACTTCAGAAATAGATCACAGCTCCTGGTGTACCAAAGAATACATAGAGGCGAGAAACATTTTGAATGTTCAGAGTGTGGAAAGAGATTCAGTCAGAGTGACCATCTTCAAAGGCATCAAAGAACCCACACAGGGGAGAATCCATTTGGATGCTCAGAGTGTGGAAAGAGGTTCAGTCACAGATGTCATCTTAAACAGCATCAGAGAACCCACACAGGGGAGAAACCATTTGATTGCTCACAGTGTGGAAAGAGATTCAGTCTGAGTGGCAGTCTTCAGAGGCACCAAAGAACCCACACAGGGGAGAAACCTTTTGAATGCTCAGAGTGTGGAAAGAGATTTAGTCAGAGTAACCATCTTCAACAGCATCAAAGAACCCACACAGGGGAGAAACCTTTTGAATGCTCAGTGTGTGGAAAGAGATTCAGTCAGAGTGTTGGTCTTCAATAGCATCAAAGAACCCACACAGGGGAGAAACCTTTTGAATGCTCAGAGTGTGGAAAGAGATTCAGCCAGTGTGGCCATCTTCAGGAGCATCAAAGAACCCACACAGGGGAGAAACCTTTTGAATGCTCGGTGTGTGGAAAGAGATTTAGTCAGAGTAACCATCTTCAATATCATCAAAGAACCCACACAGGGGAGAAACCTTTTGAATGCTCGGTGTGTGGAAAGAGATTTAGTCAGAGTACCAATCTTCAGTATCATCAAAGAACCCACACTGGGGAGAAACCTTTTGAATGCTCAGAGTGTGGGAAGAGATTCAGTCGGAGTAGCAATCTTCAACAGCATCAGAGAACCCACACAGGGGACAAACCTTTTGAATGCTCAGAGTGTGGAAAGAGATTCAGTCAGAGTGGTGATCTTCGGAAGCACCAAAGAACCCACACAGGTGAGAAACCTTTTGAATGCTCAGAGTGTGGGAAGAAATACAACAGAAGTAGCCGTCTTCAAGAGCACCAAAGAACCCACACAGGGGAGAAACCTTTTGAATGCTCAGTGTGTGGAAAGAGATTCAGTCAGAGTGGTACTCTTCGGAAGCACCAGAGAACCCACACAGGTGATAAACTTTTTTGAATGCACCGAGTGTGGAAAGAAACACAACAGAAGCAGCCAAATAACCCACACAGGGGAAAGACCTTTTGAATGCTCAGTGTGGGAAGAGATTCAGTGAGAGTGACCATCATCAACAGCATCAGAGAACCCACATGGGGAGGAACCTTTTCAATGCTCAGAGTGTGGAAAGGGATTCTGTCAGAATGACAGTCTTCAGTATCATGAAAGAACCCCTTGGGGTTAGAAACTTTTTGAATACTGACTAGACCTGGTGTTGCCATACCCGGACTCAGGGACTGCATGGAGAGAGGCTCTCGTGGCATGGCAATGCAACCCTAAAGAATGAGGCCACCTCCCTTCTGCCAAGCTCGCTGACATGTCATCAGACCATCCTTACACTTGCCTAGGTGGCTGAATGAGGGCAAGGGGGGGAGGTGAGAGCAGACTTCAGTGGGGGCTAAGCCGGGAGAGCAGCGTGGGGGGGAGGAGAGAGGAACAGGAAGCAGCCAGAGCCCCAGGAGGCTGTGGAAAAGCCAGGGTAGAGACTGAATCCTGGGAGATGCCAGGCCTGGTGGTCGTGTCCAATAACTGAATAGTAAAGGCAACAACAGACAATGGAGTCAAAGGTCTACTACGAAGAAAAACTCCGAAAATGGGCTGTGTCAACTCCCAAGATAAAATTAACAACTGAAACTACTACAGAAAATAATACAACACTTTAGTAAATAATGACAAAGATACTGACAAATTCACAAACTACAGGAACCAGTAGTCAACAAATCCAATATGATGTAATCAACAATCAAATAAAGAAATCGCTAGAACATCCTATAGATACATACAGAGGGAGGTCATGTCCCTCCAACTTCAATAACCTACCATTTGCTAATGTTGCCCATTCTTGTATCCATACCATGGAAGCAGCTTTATAATATAGATACCATTCCGGCAGGCCCAACCCTCCTTTCTCTCGTCTTTCTTGTAATAATTTCATTTTAAATCAGGGCTTCCGGGATTGCCAAATAAAAGCAGATACTAATTTCCCTAAGTCTTTGAAAATTTTTTGATTTTTAATAATAGGCAACGTCTGAAACAAAAACATAACTCTAGGGAGGATACACATCTTAATTGTAGCTACCCTACCTAATAACGATACCCCACATTCAATTCGGCACAGCCTGATAACATTCAACGAACTTTCCATGGTCCAGCAAACTCCACCCTGCTGGGCTCCGGGGGCCACCTGGTCTGGGTGAGCAAGCACCATCCTTTTTTTTAATTTTTCTTTATTGAGTTTTCAAGACATGAATAAACATCAAGCTAGTCTTATATTATATCACAGATGTGCATACAACCCCTTACCAGCTCTAAATTCACCTCCTAATTAACCCTCCACCTTTAACTTCAAATTATACAGTTTTTTCCAGTTTCTCTCGAAAAATAATTCATCTTCTCCCTTCAATCTACAAGAAATCTTGTCCATTTCGGCAATTTCAAAGAGCTTCTGTATGACCTCCATTTTTCCCAGAATTTCTTCTTTCTTCCAATACTTGGCAAATAGAATCCTAGCAGCCGTTATACAATGTAACAACAGATATTTTTCTATTTTCCCAAAACCCTCTGGAATCATGTTAAGAAGGTACAGTTCTGGATGGAATGGAATGGTTACTCCTATAATTTCTTGCAATAATTCATTTATCATCTTCCAATATTTCTTTGATTTGTTACATTTCCACCACATGTGAATATAGGTACCAACGTTCTGCCTGCATTTCCAACATACGTTAGAGGTTGCCCCTGAAAATTTTGCCACTAGCCGGGTACAAGTACCACCTCAAAACCACTTTATAAATGTTTTCTTTAAAAGCAGTTGCTCTTGTAATTTTCATATTAGTATCCCATATCCTCAACCATCTATCCAATTCTATATTATAACCCAAATCTTTGCTCCATGCCGCCATACTCTGTCTCACCACTTCTTCCTTCGTTTTAGCTTCTAACAAAGTTCTGTACACATTTTTTATAATTTGCCTTCTCGGCCCAATCCAGATTTTGTCCACTTCAGAGGGTTTATCATAAAAGCCTTGTTTTTTATCTTCCCTATATCTTGCTTGTATCTGAAACACTTGTAGTCAAGACTTGTAGTCCCACATTATTATCTTTCAAAACTTCCGTGGGTTTAAGTTCATTTCTACCGTCCAACAAATCATCATAGCAAAGTTTCCTTTCATATTCATACAGACTTGGCAACACGAAAGCTTCAATAGGGGACACCCACTTTGGTATCTTAACGTAGAATTGTTTTTTAATATCTCTCCATACCTTTACTAATGTTGCCCTTATATAGTGATTTTCAAAACTTTTCCTACCCTTATCATACCAGATCGTGGCATGCCAGCCCATCGGGAGGTCATGTCCCTCCAACTTCAGTAACCTACTGTTCACTAATGTTGCCCATTCTTGTATCCATACCATGGAAGCAGCTTTATAATATAGATACCATTCCGGCAGGCCCAACCCTCCTTTCTCTCGTCTTTCTTGTAATAATTTCATTTTAAATCAGGGCTTCCGGGATTGCCAAATAAAAGCAGATACTAATTTCCCTAAGTCTTTGAAAATTTTTTGATTTTTAATAATAGGCAACGTCTGAAACAAAAACATAACTCTAGGGAGGATACACATCTTAATTGTAGCTACCCTACCTAATAACGATACCCCACATTCAATTCGGCACAGCCTGATAACATTCAAAGAGCTTTCCATGGTCCAGCAGAGAAGGTGGAGGTGCGGGGGTGGGGAACTCCACCCTGCTGGGCTCCGGGGGCCACCTGGTCCGGGTGAGCAAGCACCATCCTGAGGGCTGGGGGAGTCTGTGGGTGGGGTCCGGTGGGCTCCAAGGGAATGGCCATAAAGGATAGGGGCAGGAGCCTATAGAAATACAGAAAGGAGGGCAGGGAGGGATAAGAGGGGTGCTCCGCCAGCAGTCCAGGGATGACAGACGGCAACAGAGAGCCAAGATGGCAGCAGATTGGTTGAAGGGGGGGGAGGACACGGGTGAGAGAAGACCCTTCCCCAGTCTGAGGCCATGGAGACTCCTCGGGGACATGCCATCTGAAGCGTGCAGGTCGGGCGTGAGACCCAGTGCGTGGGAAGAGATTCAGTTAAGAGTGGCCATCCTCAAGTTAATCGAGGAACCCACACAGGGCAGAAACCATGTAAGTGCTTAACCCCCGAAAAGAGCCTTTTCTCCCGTTTCACACCTAAAAGACAACCACAGACCATAGAAAGCACTGAAGAGATGTGAACTGTTGTAGAGAGCTAGAGTCTACACAGAAACCTTTCCCTAACCGGGAAGAAATGTTATGAATGCTCAGACTGTGGAGAAAGCTTTAGCCATGTTGAGAAACTCAAGAAGAGCCCACAGGGAAGTGAAGAAGGGTGGGCCCTGGGCTCTGCTGGTCGAAGGATCCGCTTGATCTCTTCTTTAGCAATGAGGCGTCATCATCCCCCCCCCGCCCCCGGGGAGGAACCCCATCAGTCCTCAGTGTTTTCGGCAAGAGCCCGAGGCACAGACCTGACTTTCATGTTCCTCAGAGATTCCCTGCATGGGAGAAACTTTCCTGTAGATGGTTCTGGTGAGGTTCAGAAAGGCTGAGAATGATAATTTTATTATGATAAAATGTTCATAGAATAAAACTACTAATGTTCATAACATGAATAAAACACAGAACTATTTAAATTGTTATTATTAAGGTAATAATTATTTTTCTCCTTCCATAAAGTAAAGCACAAAAGTTGTACAAACATGAATGATTAACGTCTTAAACCTGAGATAGTATTGAGGTTAGCTGGTGTGATTAGTCCAGTCACCATTAGTTAGCAGAGTGCTGAAATAAAGTATAAATGCAGCAGCGTCATTTTACCAGGTTACTTCGCTTACAAAGCTACACAGAGCCACAATGCAAGCTTAGAGGAGAAATACTTCTCTCTTTATTTGAGAAGTACATTTAGGATATGAAAGAGTAGGGACACAATAGAGTACTAACTTACTAAGTAAAGGATGGGAGCAGATGGTGAGAGGACCATCTGCCTCATGGTGCCAAGAGAGGACCACATGTCTCTCTCATGGTGCATGCAGGAAGAGAGCTTGTCTGCAGGTGAGTGAGAGAGAGGAAGAAAGGGGAAATTGGTCCCTGTGAACACAATCTGCATTTCAAAGGGGACACGAGGAATAAGTGCACTGCAAGCAGGGTAAATTTCACTGAAATATCAGTTATTACTGTTCAACCAAGGATATGTAACAGAAAGAAAATACATAAATACCTGGAGTGTGGGAAAAGCTTCATTTACAGTTCCACTCTAACTTCCCATTAAAGAACTCACACAGGGGAGAAACATGTGGGAAAAGGTTCGGTCACAGTGGAAGCCTGACTTACCATCGAAGAATTCACATGGGAGAAACCATATAAATGCCTGGAGTGTGGGAAAAGCTTCACTGACAGTTCGAGTCTTACTTCCCATCAAAGAACTCACCATACAGATGCCTGGAGTATGGGAAAAGATTTCAGTCAGAGTGGGAGACTTACTCCTCTTTCACATCTGAATATGTATCCTCTGTTCCCACCAATTGGTGTTCTTCTGCTTCATTCGCTGACTGCCACACGTGTTCTGCTGAAGGAAAGGGATACCTGGTGTGACGATAGGATGATAGGCACAAATTCCTAATTTTGAGTCCAGGAACACCTAAAGACTAAGAAGGTTTTTTGGGCATGAGCTTTTGAAAGTTAAGGCTCCCTTCTTTATATTAAATTCAGAATGGAGATCTCTCAGTCTTTATGTCTCAGTCTGAGGGTGGGAGGGGCTTTGCCGAAAAGGACCTGGGATGTAGAAGTACCATGAGCATTGTAATCAGCTAGATCAGAACAAAACAGAAATGCTCTGGAGAAGAACAGAAATGCTTAAGGGCAGAAAATTAGCATCTGTGAGATAAGAATCCCAAGTCCCTGTTCAGCCCTGGGGGGCGGGGGGGGAGTCCATTGTTCTGAATTTGTGACTGAGCTTAAGTTCAACAATCATGCGTTTTTAATTTCTCCTTGAAGCTTCTCTCTTTAAGGACCGCCACCCTTAGGGTCAGGTCACACGGACATTTACTGCGGGCTTCGCTGCTGATCCCTCTCACATTAAAGTTTCCAGTTCATATAGGCAAACCCGCCTCCCGCACCGAAGCCGGCAGAGTCCTGCGGTTTCCGCTCTTTTTATCTGCGTTTTTTTTTGACACCCGTTGGAACAGGTGTTTTCCGATATCTCGCGCTTTGTATCCGCGGTTTTGGTATCTGGACAGCAATCCGCCGTGATCATGCTCCCCCCCCCCCCCCGTTTTCTTTATGTGTGTTTCCGGTTTTAGTTATGTGCATGTGCAAACAGGCGCTAGCTTTTATTTTGGTCTTTTTAGTTTGTATGTACGCCCAAACACATGTTTACGCCTGTTTTTTTTCTCGCTTGTGAAGACAAGCGCATGCGCAGGTTTGTTTGGTTTTTTTAAAAAAATATATATATATAAAACCGCGCCACCGCGGGGATGGCGCGCTGTGTGAACAGTACTTTGCGTGAGTTTGCTGGCATCTCTCCAGAGCCCCGGAGGGAGGGAGACTGTCCAGAGCGGAGGGCTTGTTTTTGTGGCTCTCCATGTGGCAAAGTCACCCAGCTCTGGTCTTGCGGGGAGGAGCAGGAAGGGCAGGCGCAGCGACGGGGGCTTGGAGGGCGCCTGTGGTGGGGCTGAGGGCCCTAGCCAACGGACCCTCAGCAAAGGCCCTGAGAGGCTGCTTGCAGAAAGGAGCTGTTCTGCCCCAGTCGAGTGGACAGACAGAAGGCACCCCCGGCTCTGTCGGAAGAAGACTCCTTTTAGAAGTGAAAAGTAGAGTAGACTGAGGACAAGGCTGGTTATGTGCAATACACAGATACTGAGTTGAAATTGATTGAAAACACAATGTGATATATCTTTCAGTATGCATGTTTGTAGTGTTTTAATTAAATAAAATTTTGAAAACCGAAAAAGAGAGAGAGAGAGAGAGAGAGGAAGAAGACTCATCCGGTGTGCAGGCAGGCAGGCAGGGCATCTGGAGGAGCGGACTGCCGGGAAAGCCGTCCACCTACCTCCTCGTCCCCACGAGACGCCGCACTCGGACCGGGGACGGAGGAGGTGGCCGCCCTCCAATGCGCCCCGATGGGGCTGCTCGCGAATCACGGGGTGGGGATCTGCTGCAGCACGGAGAGGGTTAACGCTGGAGAGGCCGGGCAAGGGGGGGGAGGGAGGGAGGG
>NW_015172166.1:39207-41147 GCF_001447785.1 Gekko japonicus | reverse complement strand
GGGGGGAATCTGGTGCAGCCCGGAGAGGGTTAACGCGAGCGAGCAATGGGGGGGCGTGGGAGGAAAAGGTCTTTCCGGGGGTGGGTCCTTCTTGCATCCCGGTGGAAGAGCGCGGGGAGGGGCTGCGGATCGTCTGCCGCGGGAGAGGGGAGGAGCCCTTGTAGCCGGGCAGGTTTGCTCGCAAGTAAGTCGATTTTTTTAGGGTGTGTGTGTGTGAAATAAGCCTCCCAGTCTCGCTGCTGGGAGGGAGGGAGAGAGAGAGCCCTGCTGCCGCCGCCCGCCGCCGCCACGTGCTTTTTCTGACGGGGAGTTTTGGGTGTCCAGCAGCTTCAAGAGGCGACCGAGGGGGGAGGTTTTAAAAGCCCCCCTCCCCCCTCCCCATGCCCAGGGCTGGTGGGAGAGAGCGAGAGAGACGCGCCCTGCTGGATCCCCCCCCGGGACTCCTCATCTCGCCGCTCGGCGGGCTGCTCTTGGCCCCGCCTCCCACGACGGGGCAGCGCCTGCTCGTGGGGCTTGTGTGGCCGACCTTCCTCGATGGGGAGGCGGATGCTCCGCCTGGCTCCGGCTCCTGCCCGCTTGCTGGCTGGCTTGTTTGCTGGAGGCGTGGGGGAGGGCTGTGAATAATGTTCCCTCTAAACTGTGGAATCTTGTGAGCAAAAATGCTACTTTGTGAGCTGCTGGCACATTAAAGTGGTGAGCCAGCCATTTGGCGACTGCATCAATCAGTTTCTTCTGGAGCCCTCCTTCATGAGCGAAGACAAAAATCTGTGAGCCAGAGGCTAAAAAACTGTGGGCTAGCTCACACTCACTCAGCTTAGAGGGAATGTCAGGGGGGGTCAAATCCTTCCTCGGGGGCCACCGCGCCCAAAGAGGGGAAGCGGCTGCCACGGATCCCAACATAAACCTCGGAAGCAGGAAAGGAGGTTCCTGGAAGGCAGCCCAGAATCACACACACCACTCAAAGCAAAGGTGGTGCCCCCCCCCCTTTGATCTCCTTTTTTTTTTGCAGCCTTTGGGTTTATAAGAACATAAGAGACGCCAATGTTGGATCAGGCCAAAGGCCCATCCAGTCCAACACTCTGTGTCACACAGTGGCCAGAAATACCAGTGCCATCAGGAGGTCCACCAGTGGGGCCAGGACATTTGAAGCCCTCCCACTGTTGACCCCCCCCAAGCACCAAGAAGACAGAGCATCACTTGCCCCAGAGCCCCTAGCTATACCTTGTGGCTAATAGCCACTGATGGACCTCTGCTCCATATGCTTATCTAATTCCCTTTTGAAGCCATCCATGCTTGTAGCACCCACCACTTCCTGTGGCAGTGAATTCCAAGTGTTAATCACTCTTTGGGTGAAGAAGGACGTCCTTTACCTTGTGGCTAATAGCCACTGATGGACCTCTGCTCCATATGCTTATCTAATTCCCTTTTGAAGCCGTCCATGCTTGTAGCCGCCACCACTTCCTGTGGCAGTGAATTCCATGTGTTAATCACTCTTTGGGTGAAGAAGTACTCGATCATGTCACCCCTCAGTCGTCTTTTCTCCAAGCTAAAGAGCCCTAAGCGCTTTAACCTTTCCTCATAGGGAAAGTGTTCCAACCCTTTTATCATTCGAGTTTCTAGACACTCTAAATGACTGTGCTATGGAAAAGTAGAAAGGGTCAAAACCATTGGGGAAGCTTGGAATCTATTTAAAACTACGATCCTAGAAGCTCAACAAATATATATTCCGCAGGTTAGGAAAGGCACAAAAAGGTATAGGAAAAAGCCTGCATGGTTAACAAACAGAGTAATGGAAGCTGTAAAAAGTAAAAAGACGACTGAGGGGTGACATGATCGAGGTTTATAAGATTATGCATGGGAAAGAGCAAGTAGAAAAAGAGGTACTTTTCTCCCTTTCTCACAATACAAGAACTCGTGGGCACTCCATGAAACTGCAGAGC
>NW_015172166.1:35422-35609 GCF_001447785.1 Gekko japonicus | reverse complement strand
AAATTCTGATTTGAAGGCTTGCATGAGGTATTGAACTGTAAGCAGTGACATTTGTATCCATAGAAAAGCTGTTATGGGCCCCGGGGTTTGAAATCACACCTGCCTGGGAATGGTGCCAGAGACACCAGATGCACAGAACTGCTGAGGAAGCCCAGCACCTGGATGTGATTGACTGGGCTGTCTCCTG
>NW_015172166.1:19912-34994 GCF_001447785.1 Gekko japonicus | reverse complement strand
CACCATGCCTTGCCTAACAGCGACCTCCATTTTAACTTTATTGCTTTCTTGATTTTGAATGTATACAGCAACATTGGGACTGTGAGTACGCATATTTCTAACTCTATTCATAGCCAAGATTTTGGACTTTGAGATAACATTATGTCGAGTTGGTCTGCCCAAGATAGAAGCAATTAGCGGCCAGACAAAGAATGTGGGAAAGATTGATGTCTTCTCTTTTTGATTATGCGGTCAAAAACTTTGTTGATAAGACATTTATAAAATTTTGTTGAAATGGTTTACTGAAGATGACACTGTAAAAGAACAAATGCTCAAGTGGGCAGTTAATATGAACATAGAGGTAACTATGGATTCGTGGGAATATTTGTGGGAAAATTCTATTAAAATTTCGACATGTACTAATGTAAAAGAGAATTGTTATAAAATGATGTATAGGTGGTACATGACGCCAAAGAAAATAGCAAATATGAATCAAAACATGTCTAATAAGTGTTGGAAATGTAAAAAACATGAAGGTTCATTTTATCATATGTGGTGGACATGTGAGAAAGCTGTGGATTTTTGGACAAAGGTCCACAGCAAAATGCAAAAAAATTCGAAATGTTCCTTTAAAAAAGGACCAGAAATTCTGCTCTTAGGACTTAGAATGGAAGAGCTGAATGTAACTAAAAAGACTATGTTATGGTATATGATCACGACTGCAAGAATGGTGTATGCACAGTGTTGGAAACAAGAAAGAACACCAGAAATAGAAGAATGGATACGAAAAATTCTGTTCATGGCAGAGATGGACAAAATTACGAAGAAACTGAATAACAGGGAAGATCTTGACTTTTTTGAAGAATGGAATGACTTTAAACTTTATCTAGAAAAAAACTGGGATGTGAAGCACAATTTACTATCTTTAGAACAATATTGAGATTAATTGATGTTATCTTAAGATGTACTGGAGGATCAAAGGGGGAAACATTGCGGGAAGCCACCAGGAGGGAGGGGGGATATGGGAATATAGGTATTGGTTTAAGAATGATAATAGTTTTTTAATTGTATGAGGTTATTTCCATGAAAATAAAAATTCTTTTACCAAAAAAAAAGAAAATGGTGTAATTACTTCTGCAGGAACAATCCGTAATGGTCTTGCTTCATAGAAAAATCTTCTGCATCTCACCCAAGTCCCATATAGCGATCTTCTTACAAAGTGATGGTTAAAAAACTTGTCCGCTTTTGTCTTCTCATACCAAAGATAGGCATGCCAGCCAAATCTAGTCATGTCCTTCTAGCGCTACAGTTTTTTGTTATCCAGATTTATCCATTGCTCAATCCAAGTAAGGCAAATCGCTTCATAGTAAAGTCTAAAATTCGGTAACTGAAATCCTCCTCTTTCTTTAGCGTCACAAAGAATTTTCATTTTAAGCCTTGGTTTTCTTCCTGCCCATAAAAACGTTGAAATTTCTTTTTGCCACTGAGTTAGCACTTTAATTTCCTTCAATATCGGAATGGTTTGAAATAAAAACATTAAACGAGATAACACATTCATCTTTACCACCGATATTCTCCCCAACAGTGACAAATTCATAGTATCCCATTTTTTCAAGTCTTGTTGAATTTTTATCCAAAGTTTCTCATAATTATTCTTATAGAGGTCTATATTTTTCGTTGTCAAATCTATTCCCAAATACTTCACCTTCTTAACTACTTCACATTGTAGTTGCTCTTGCAGTTTGGCTTGTTGTTGTGTTGTCATATTTTTACATAGCAGTTTTGACTTCTTGTTAATATAAAATCCTGCCAGCTCACCAAACTCTATTATTCTTTGAATCAGAAGCGGTAGATTGTCTCTTGGGTTTTCTGTTAAAAACATCACATCATCTGCAAATGCTCTATATTTATATGAGTAGCCTTTAATATTCAAGCCCTTTATATCCTTATCTTCTCTTATCTTTACCAACAATACTTCTAAAACCCAAATGAACAGTAATGGGGATAGAAGACAACCCTGCCTGGTTCCTTTTTGTACTTTAAAATATGAAGTAAGGTCTTTGTTCACGTTCAATGCTGCTCTTTGATCCGAATATATTGCATTAATAATATTCATAAAGGGTTGGCCTATTTCCATTTTCTCCAACATTTGAAACATAAAGTCCCAGTTTAAATTGTCAAAGGCTTTTTCCGCATCTACAAATAAAAATGCTACTTCTTTTTCTGGATGTTTGTCATAATATTCAACAGCATCGATCACCATTCTTAAATTGTCTCTGATTTGTCTATTTGGCAAGAAACCAGCTTGTTCTTTTGAAATTACATATTTTAAATATTTCTTTACTCTCTCAGAAATTATTTTTGCAAACAGCTTATAGTCATTATTCAAGAGCGATATCTGTCTGTAATTTTTCACATTTGTTAAGTCTTGACCTTCTTTTGGAATTAGTGATATATTGGCTTCTTTCCAAGTCTCTGGTATTATTTTGGTTTCTCTTAATTTCATTCGATAGAAGTCCAAAAATTGGCGTCAGCTCCTCTTTTAATTTTTTATAAAACTTTGCTGTAAATCCATCTGGTCCCGGAGCTTTCCCCAACTTTATATCTTCTATTGCTTTACTTATTTCTTCTTGCTGAATCATTCCATTTAACCATTCTTTGCTTTTTCCCATAATCTTTGGCAACTGCACGTCTTGAAGATATTTTTTAATTTTTCCTGGATCTACATTCTTTTTTGAAACAATTTTGCATAATACTTGTAAAATACTCTCTTAAGTCCATAAGGATCTATTATCTCCTTATTATCATCTATTATTTTTTTAAATGAGTCTCCTTTCTTTACGGTTTTCCAATTGCCATGCCAAAAACTTTCCTGGTTTATTTGCTCCTTCAAAAGATTTCTGTTGCAGTTTCTTTAAATTCCAGTACATTTCTTGATTTAGACTCTCATTAAGTTGTTCGCACAAAATTTGTAATTCTCTAATTATCTTTTTTTTACCAGGTTTTTTAATTAACTCTTTCTCTTTCTGTTGGATTTTATCTAATACTTCCCTCTGCCTGCTCATCTTTTCCTTTTTATCTTTAACATTCAATGATATAAGTAGGCCTCTCATTACGGCTTTATAGGCATCCCACACCGTTTGTATTGATACTCCTTGGTTTACGTTGTTCTGGAAGTAATTTAAAGTCTCTTTGCATAGTTTCTCTATAATCTGCGTCTTATCTAATAAGTCCTCATTAATTCTCCATTGAAATCGCCTGGGTTTTTCGATGGATATCCAAATCAGTGGGTTATGATCTGAGTTATACCTTGGCAAAATTTCTATTTTCTGTGTTTTCAATGCCAATTCTTCCGACATCCACATCATGTCTATTCTGGAGAAAGAACAATGTCTGTTGGAATAAAAAGTAAAGTCCTTAACACTGATATTCCATTTTCTCCATACATCTTCCAATTTTTCTTGAGCTACCATTTCAAAGAAAGTTTTCGGCAATTTCCCAATCTTCTCATCCCCTTTTTTCGATTGTCTATCCAATTTGTTATTTACTGTGCCTTTAAAGTCTCCTGCCAATATCACCTGTTCATATGTCAGTTGTTCCAGCTGTCTTGTCAAGTCCTTAAAAAATGTCTCTTTTGCACCATTTGGTGCATATAAATTATCAAAGTCTTCTTTTGGTGCATTACAATTTCTACTCCAATATATCTCCCCTCAGCGTCTTTAATTATTTCTTTTGGTTGCAGATCCTTGTTAACATAAATCACAGTTCCTTTTTTCTTTTTAGAGTCCAGCGAATAAAATTCTTCTCCTAATTTTTTATTTATAAGAAATTTGGCATCTTGTTTTTTTAATATGGGTTTCCTGCAAACAAATTATATTACATCTTTGTTTCTCTAACCAATTTTTAACAACTTTTCTTTTGTTTGGCGAATTTAGTCTGTTCACATTCCAAGATATAAATTTGTAATCCATAATGATTTGTATTAAATCTCTCCAAATTCTTCAATATTGTCTGCCTTAAACCTAAACAGTTCTTCTATATTATTGATGACATATCTTGATCCTTGATAGGTGAAAGACAGCCCTTCTGGTATTTCCCATCTGAATCTGATTTCAAGTTGCTTTAGTTTGTCAGCCAGCTTTCTGTATTTTCTTCTATCTTGAAGAACCACCCTCGGAAGCTCTCTCATTATAATTATCTTCTTTCCATCTATCTCCAATGGTTCAGTGAATTGCTTTTTAAAGATATCTTCTTTCATTTTTTTTGTAACCAATTGTACGATCACATCTCTTGGTAAATTTTTCTTCTCTGCGTATCTTGAATTAACTCTCTATATTAAATCAAATCCAAACTCTAATTCTCCTTCTTCAGCTCCCAGGTACTCTGTTAGTGCTGTTTTCACCACTTCTCTTATATCTTCATCCATCTTTTCTTCAATTCCTCTTAGTCTCAGATGGGTTTGCATTCCTATGTAGTCCATCATGGTCTCCAATTTTCGATACTCATGGGTTACTACCTCTTGTTTCTTGTCAATGTGTTGCACTTTCTGTTCCAATTCAGATGTCGAAGTTGCCAGACCTTGAACTTCTTTCTTAACCTCTACTACTTCTTTCTTAAGCTCTAATACTTCCGAGGTGACTAATTCTTTGATAGCTGCCAAGTTCTTTTCTTGTACTTCCTCCAGATTTGCTGTTCCATATGCTTTCCCAATGTTTGAATCGCTTCGGTCATTCTCTTCTCCATAGCTTCAATTGCTGCCTGCCATTCCTTTTTGTCCTTTGCCGACATCTTGGGGCTTGATGTAGATGCAGCCCTTGCTCTCTGTCTTAAATCCGTTTTGAAAAATTTGTCAAAAATTTTACTGCGGTTAAAAAAAACTTTTATATTGTCCAAATCCTTTCTTTGTGCTTAATCAAATCGCCTTATTTTTGCACTTCTCAACTGTATTTAAGTGCTTAAAAAATCAAATTTGAGTCTTAGTCCTCCTCAAAATGTTGGGTGCAATTTCACTATGGAATTCTGGCTAGAGTAGGCACATTCTTTACCTTGCTAACTTCCTGTACGACCGCTTATTCGCAGTTCCGTTGTAAGGCTTTTCGCCTACCGATCACCTTCCGGTCCTCCAGAAATCGCCCGGTGCCTCTCTGTCTTCTTTCTTGACTTTCCAGTACACTATTCCAGCCGGAACTTTTTAAATGCAGCACCTTCCTCTTTACTCTCCATTTATTCTTTTTTTATTTAACTTTTCAATAATACATGTCGTAAATATTATACATCAAGTCATAATAAGATGATACAATCGTATAACAATGGTTAACAAATATGAGTTATATAAAGTCCTATTACATAACTATAAACAAACTTTACTAAACTACTACATAACTAAAACATTAGACCTTCTTAGAACAGCTTTATAGTATGAGGTTCAAGTTTATTAGAAAATAGCTATTATTTCCTTATATTTTTCTGGTATGGTGGATGATGGTATGCACTGGTTTGAAAGTGTGGCTTCAATAAAGTTCTCCCATTTGGAGTAAAATATAGCATGTTTCTCATAATTTTTAGTATTTTGTACCGATAATGATATTTTTTCCAGCGTATAGTTTTCCCATATTATAGTATACCACTGATGCAATGTTAACGGAGATTTACTTTTCCAGTTGTTTGTTATTACAGATTTAGCCGCCATTAAAAGTGTGGATAGTAGTTCCTTACTCTTATGTGGAATTTTGATTTGCTGCCAAGAATCTAAAAGCATGATTTCCGGTGTGAGAGGTAAGTCGATATTTGTTATATTTTTGATTGCTTGGTTGATTGATAACCAAAAATGTTTTATTTTTTTGCAGGTCCACCAGCAGTGGTAATAATTTGCATATTCCCCGCACCCCCTGCAACTTAGAGGTGAGTAGTCGGTGTTTATTTGATTCAATTTTGCTGGTGTATGGTACCATCGTAGTAGCAACTTCAATGCTTGAGCTTTGATATTTAGTGAGATAGATGTCATGCTTGGAGATGTCCAGATCTTATTCCAGGTACTATCTGTTAATGGAATTGCGCAATCTGAATTCCATGCTAGCTGATAAGTAGTGAATGTTTCCTGTGAACTCAATAGTAATTCTTTATAGCACAATGAAATTAGGCCTCTACATGGGATTTTGTTCGTTATTAATATCTTTTCAAAGAATGTAGAAGCTCTATGGGTTTGTATTTTCGCAAATATTGAGTTCCACAGGTTCCTAACCTGAAGATATTCGTACCATGGGATTTTATATCGGTATTTCTTTTCAAGTGTGTCCTTATCTAAGATGTTATAATTTTTGCTAATGTTTCTAAAATTATTAAATTTATTTTTTTTCCAAATAGGTAGTGATGTGTAAGAAAGTCCTGGTTCAAACCACGATTGTCTCGTAAAGCAGGTAAGTAATGAGGGATTTGGTGCTAATATTGGTCTTAATTTATCCCATACAGTTAAGGTGTTTTTAAAAAATATGTTTTCTTCAATATCAGGAGATCTTTTTGATTTTTTCTCCTATAGTGTTTCCTGAAATGTGTTGTTTTTTAAATAAGTCTGTTCTATTAGTTTCCAGTCTGCTTCATAATTGTCGTTATATTGTTTAATAAGTCCTAATAGAGTGGTGCTTTCATAGTAGATTATTAGGTCCGGTAGTGAGAGGCCACCTTGATGGCTTAATCTCTTCATCGTTGAAAAGCTTACCCTGTGTATGGACTTATTCCAGATGTATTTCGTAAATTCTTTATGCCATTGTTTTAGCTTAGTTATTGGTATATGTGTTGGAATTGCCCTAAATAAATAAAGAAATTTAGGAAAGATAAAAGATTTTAATACTTGTACTTTCTCTATCCAAGTTAGTAGAGGTGCTGATGGTAATGTATGTAAATTTCCCAGACATTTGGTGGTTTCATCATGGTTTTTTTTAATTAAGTCCGTTAAATTGAGGGGGATTTTGATTCCTAGATACTTCCAGTCAGTTTTTGTCCAGATAAAGTTATAATTATTTTTAATATAATTTCTATCATTATCTGATAAATGTATTGGATAAATAATTGATTTTGAATTATTTATTTTTAAGCCAGAAATGCTGCCAAATTGAAAAAGAAGTTTCTGGACTTCTGGTAACGATATGTTTGGTGTAGTTAAAAATAAGGCCATATCGTCAGCAAAGAGGCTAAGTTTTACCTGGTGAGTTTTAATTTTTATGCCAGATATAATAGAGTTAGAACGAATTGCATTTGCTAACGGCTCGATGGCTATTGCAAATAATAATGGAGAAATAGGGCAGCCTTTCCTTGTTCCTCTTGATAATGTAAATTGTTCTGAATTTATGTTATTCGTTTGGATGCTTGCCTTGGGGTCTTTATAAATAGTATTTATCATATTCAAAAATTTGGAGCCGAAATTCATTTTTCTCATAACGTATTGTAAGTAGTTTCTATACTATCGAAAGCTTTTTCGAAATCAATAGAAAAAATAAATGATGATTTGGTTTTTTGATGTCGGCAATACTGTATAATGTTGAGAGTTTTTCTTGTGTTGTCCGTTATTTCTCTATTGGGGATAAATCCCGTTTGGTCTGGATGTATGTATGTTGCTATAATTTTACCTAATCTGAATGCCATAGTGGCTGTAAAAATCTTGTAATCCTGATTTAATAATGATATTGGTCTATATGAACCCAAATTGGTAGCATCTTTGTCAGGTTTTGGTAAGAGGATAATTTTGGTGTCTTGCCACGTAGGTGGCATAATGCCATCTTCCAAGATTTTGTTGCAGATATGAGTTAATGGTTCCACTAATATTGTTGAAAACATTTTATAAAATTCGGTGCCATAACCATCTGGGCCAGGAGACTTACCATTTTTTAGTCTTTTAATTGTGGCTTGGATTTCTAGTGGAGTTATGGGTTCTTCTAGCCATGTTTTATGTTTATTTGATAAAGGTGATTTGAGGGGATATTGTTTTAGAAAGTTACTTGCAGCTTGCAGTAAGCTGACCATCTATATGTGATGTTGGCTTCAGTCAATGCATTTATTATCGGTTTTAGCTGCCTCCGGCATTGTAGAGTTTTTGCTGAAAGGTCCTGAAATATTTGAATTTTATTGCCTTCAATGGAGAGAGGTCCGGATGACCTAGCAGCTGCTAGTATTTTGTGTTTTAGGTTAAGGTCCAGTAGTTTAATGATGATGTCTCTGGGCGCGTTTGATTGCTTTTGCCTTGCCGTTCCAGTTCTATAAGCCACTTCGATCAGGGGCTGTCTCTCTGCTTCAAGACCGAGAACTCTCTGGAGCCATTCTGTCAGGTAAGGTTTTAAATCCACGGTTCTCACTAGGTCTTCCGGGACCCCACGAAATTTCAGGTTTTTGCTTTTAAGTTGATTCTCCAGCAATAAGATTTTTTCTGTGGCCCGATCGTCTTTTTTATAAAAATATGCAGAGTCATCTTGAAGCGCCAAAGTTGCTTCCATGGCCGTATTGGCCAGCTGGGAAGCTTCGAATACCGATTGTTTTCGTTCATTGATTTGGGCTGTTACAGGTTTAAGCATTTCTGCGATCGTTGCAGTCATGTTCTTTTCCATGGTTTGAAGTGCCTCATGAAATTCTTGTCTAGAAACTCCAATGCCTTCTTGAGATCGCTCCGTTGGAGTCGCCTCCATTTTGGGATCAGTGACTTCTCTTAGGGTGGTAGGCCCTTTCTTTGTGTTCCGGGTAAAGTAGGAAGACACGAGTGATCCAGTAGCGATTTTCCCTTTCTGTTTTGTTTTAAAGTTCTTACCCATGCCTCGGCGCATGGATGCTTTTGTTTTTGAGTCGATTTTAAGGCTTAAAATAGGGGCATACTGTAGGAGACTTTCAGTTAGGCGTCCATTCCGTTTCTCTCCGACGCCACGCCCCACTCTCCATTTATTCTTGACCTGTTTGTCTGCCAAACAGAGGGGAAGGGCATTGCTGCCATTTGCTGGCATAGACAACCTTGGAGGACAACAATTGAAGGAACCTGAGATGGTGTGGCCGGTGTTGTTAGGCCGTAGAATCATAGTTAGGTCGTAGACTCATAGAATCACAGAGCTGAAAGGGGGCACTAAGGCCATCTAGTCCAACCCCCTGCTCAACGCAGGATCATCCTAGAGCAGGGGGGTTGAACTCATTTGTTATGAGGGCCGGATCCGATGTAAATGAGCCCTTGTTGGGCCGGGACATGTGTGTCATAAACTGTAATGCCAGGTAAGGTAAAGGTTCCCTTGCTCGAAAGCCAGTCGAATCCGACTCTAGGGTTGTGGTGCTCATCTCCGTTTCCAAGCCGAAGAGCCAGCGCAATCCGAAGACATTTCTGTGGTCATGTGGCCGACATGACTAAACACCAAGGCGGACGGAACGCTGTGACCTTCCCACCGAAGTGGTACCTATTTATCTACTTGCATTTTCTTGCTTTCGAACTGCTAGGTTGGCAGGAGCTGGAACTAGAGACGGGAGCTCACTCCGTCATGCGGAACACTCGGGTCTCGAACTGCTGAACTACTGACCTTCCACAGCCTGCAGTTCAGCGTCTTAACCACTTGAGCCACCGCAGCTCCTAATGCCAGGTAGCAGAGATACAAACTTCATAAAGGACACATTCTTGCGAGTCCTCTCCTCCGCTGCCAACAGGAACAGCTCTCTGCCCTCCTCTAAGTGACAGCCCTTCGGATACATCAAGAGAGCAATCATGTCCCCCCTCCGCCTCCTCTACTCCAGACTAAACATTCCCAATGTCAGGTAACCCTGTCATGGTTCTGGAATGTGGAGGGGTGCCCCCCCCGCTTTTCGTCTCAGCTCTCCCTGTCTCACCAAATGTATGTTATCTATTGCTTGACCTTGTAGAGGTTCCAGCTGTATTATTCGCCTGAGAAACTAACGACTTTCGCTTTTGCCTGCTTGCTTTGCCCGCGTGCACAAAATATATTCATTGGCTTGAGCTTATCGGGGGGGATGTTTGATTTTAGTATAAGTCAGAGGCCCCTATTATTTTCGGCCATTCCTGACACAAGCCGTGTCTTCAGTTCTGGTTTACCAATAAACAGCTCTCTTCTTGTGAAGCCCTGTGTTAAGTGACCTGACTAAGGACCCTGACACCAAGTCCCTTAGCATTTCCTCATAGGGCTTGTTGGTCTCCAGGCCCCTGATCATCCTCGTCGCTCTCCTCTGCGCGTGCTCCATTCTGTCCACACCCTTTTTGAAGTGAGGCCTCCAGAACTGCACATAATACTCCAACTGCGGCCTGACCAATGCGGTGTACAGTGGGACTATGACATCTTGCAATCTGGAGGTCTTTTTTTTTTAAATGAATTTATTTATTTGATTTTATAATATAAGCCTGCATCATACACATATATAACAAATCAACAAGACTACATATAAATCCTATAATAATACATTTCATTTTCCAACAACACAGAGCAGTTAACCAATCATACGGAATAAGTAGATAAATATCCAGTTCTTATTCTCATCCGCATTCTCCAAATTGTGTTAAGCAAAACCGTTAACTTTGATTTTCTTTGGAATACATATATTACCTTAATTTGGTTCCCATTTCATATTTAACAATATGACAATATAATACATACTAGCTTACTGTATTTTCCTTATCTTCACCTTACACAGTATTAGCTCTTTTCCTTAGTAATCTATTAAACTCTTTATTTCTAGTATGAAAACAGGCTTATATATATTTAAAAACACATTTTAAAAAAGGTAATATATATTCCCCCTTTACCTTTTTTTAAATGTGTTTTTAAATTCATCATTTTTTAATTTCCCTTATTTATTTGTTTTAATTTTCCTATTGCATCCTTTGGATTCATTATATTCTTAAATTTTTCTATAAATCTAGACCAGTAATCTTCTACTTTATTCTGCCAAGTTGTCCCCTCTATTGTATTCACTCATCCTATACATATTGAGCTGTTATAATTTTTAGCCTTATTACAACATTTTCTTAGAACAATGTATACAAATAAATATTTTCCCAACTAAATAAATATTACAAATAAATAATTACCCAGCTAAATAGATATTACCCACTAATTTGAGCTTCTCTCTTATTGTTTTCAGCTTTGCCCCCATTAGTTTGTCAATTCATTTGTTTTTCCCCATTTAACCTACCCCCCTTTTTTATATTTTCCCCCACAAAAAAAATTAGTATTCTTTTGTCATTTTCAATTTCATCATTCTTCTCAATACCCAGAAAATCCTTATCTAAATCAAAATTCACATTATTATTATACTAAGTTCAAACATCAATACCATTGCCATTTTCAAATCCCTCTCACTTCCTTCATACTTCCCCATAACTTATGCATATTAATCTTTTCTAATCGTCACTAATTTCATATAATCATCACAATACCCAGAAACAACAACAACAACAAAAAGAAGAGTAATACAAATAATTAAATACAATTTAGGTCATTATTCATAATAATATTCCATCTTATCAAGTATTGGGTATAAATCCATTATTCTGTCCTTTTATATAATTTATTATTTCTCCTAAACGTCTGCAATCTGTTTTTCTGCTGCAGCATATCTACGTACCTTCTTTCTTTAAACCTTCCTTGCTTTCCCCCCCATCCTGTCTCTCTTTCAGCCATTCTGCTTTCCTTCCTTTGTTATTCTCTTTAAACTTCCAAGCTCGTCGCTTCTTCCTTTTGATCTTTCTGGCTCTTTCTCGTTCAAGCCTCGGTCGTCGTTTGTTATGCTTTGGCAGTCCAAACTTAACACATATTACTTTTTTTTTAGTCTCTTTCCATCTCTTGCACTTGTCAAAAGTTCCTCCTCCTGTGTAATTTCCAGTACTTCTTCCTTAGGCTCAATATAGCTCTCCTTATGTGAATCACCTGGGGTCTCTTTCAAACTGGCTTGCTCCTGTTCCTCAGCCTTTTCAGTTTCTCTCCGGCTAGTTTCTAAATTCTCCAATATTTTAGCACAAGCCTCTTCACAACCCTTTTTGATTGCCTCTTTCAGTATTTCGAGAAACTGGTCCATATTTAGTTCACACAGCAAAATATTTCCATCCTCCTCCTCCTCCTCATTTTCCATCTCCCCCGCCATTTCCAACTACTCTTCCGGTCAGTTTACTCAAGTTCTCAACCTAATATTCTCACTGCAAACTGTTCATATTGTCCTCTTTGTAAATCCTCACCACTGAAAGCCATTCCTCTGTAACACCAAGGATATCAACAAGGAATTTAATCTTCTTCCCCCAATAAAAAACAGTAACAAACTTAAGTCCTTTTATTTCTCCGGGCCGCTGCCTCTCTCCCGTTTGGACATTTCCTTTTGGGGGTTTCTTCATGGTTTCCACTTCGGTTTTACTCACAGTTTGCTCACACCTTCTTCTGGTTCCGTTGCCATGTTAAGATTAATTACATCTCAAATTAATTAAAAGCAAGTCTGAATGACTGCAGCTAATTCGAACAGCTAATCCCCATCAAGCGGTCCTGCTTCTGGGCTGTTCCTAGACACCTCCCTGCGTGCCGAAAGATGGGGAGTGCCAAAAAAAATGCCCCTTGCTCCAGCCCTCCCTCCAGGAGGGCTGGCCAAGTTCTCCCGATGCTCGGGAGACTCGGTCGAAGTCGCAAGAGGTTCGGGTGGCGCGGAGCTCGCCGCACTCCGCCCGTCGCCATGCCGTACCGGAAGTTGTCTCGCAATCTGGAAGTCTTGTGGTTGTGTTGTCTGAGTGAACATGGGGACAGAGCGTGTCACAGGCCCTGGAGTCAGAGTCTCTGCCCATGTTAGGAAAGGCTTTGATCTGGGCTACTTGTTTAAAATTAAGAGGCAACAAAACGTTTCCCTCCCAATGCCTACAAGAGAGGTGTATCATCGTTTCGCATAGGTTGTTAATGATGCAGTGGACTGGTTTTAGCTCCCCCCCCCCCCCCCCCCCGGTCTGTGGACAGAGCCTTTTCATGGTTCCCAGCAGATACTTTACAGGGGTCATTTTGTAGAAAAAGAGGTGCAGGGCCTCATTAGAATAACGTATTAGCATAACTTATTTGCATATCCCATACCCCCTGACATCACTGGAAGTATGTCAGAAGGCAACACCCACCGCTCAGGCTCAACTGGGCTTGTACCTGAATAAAACTTGGTTTTAAAGGTGCCACTGGACTGTTGGATTGCTATCTGGGGGGGGGGTGGAATGCGCAGATCTGCCCTCAGAGGGAGAGCTTGTACCTGAAGGCGGGCCGGGGGGAGAGCTCTGCAACTTACCTGGCTGCTTCTTGCTCTGACTGAGGGCTGCTGGGAGGAGGGGGTGGGGCTTGTTGCATGTGCCCGCCCCCTGGGCTCCTTACTGCCGGAGCTCTGCTTCTGTGCGCTCCTGCAGGAAATGACCCCTGCTTTTTCACTTCCTCATCCTTCTGGATGTGTCTCTGGGTGGAAACGTGAAGGCTGCCCAGATATCCTGTCCCCCAGATCCCCTGGGAAATGGATGCTCTGGAGGGTGGACTGTCGGGTGTGGCACCACGCTGAGGTCCCTTGTCCCCCCCCCCCAGGCTCCACCCCACATCTCTAGGAGTTTCCTGGCCTGGATCTAGCAGCCCTACTTCTGCTTCCCCTGCCAGTGGCCTGTGGTGGACCCTGAAGCTTGAACTGTTACACCCCCCCTTCTCAACCAGCAACCACAGGGCCACGTCCAACGAGGTCCAAAGGGCCTGGCTGCCCTTGCAAGGACCCCAAGACCCAAATGGCGGAGAATGGGGCGGTGGGGTGGTGGAGTCCTCTAATATGGGCCATACAGTTAGCCCTTTCCCACAAGAAGAAGGGATTGGATTTATACCCTGTGGCCCTTCACTACCCAAAGGTGTCTCAGAGTGGCTTACAAACTCCTCTCCCTTCCCCTCCCCACAACAGACAGACACCCTGTGAGGTCGGTGGGGCTGAGAGAGCTCTTGACAGAAACTGCTCATTTTTCAAGAACAGCTCTGACAGAACTACGGCTTGCCCACGGTCCTCTAGCCAGGTGCAAGTGGAGGAGGACTGGAGAATCAAACCCGGCTCTCCCAGATGAGAGTCCGCGCACTTAACCACTGCACCACACAAGCAATGAGGTCTCGGGGTAACCATATGAAGCCATATGAAGTGGGTATTAGAGCATATTCGCTCCGAGTGAAGGGCGGGGTATAAATCCAACCTCACGTCTGTTCTTCAGCCAGTTTGGTGTCGTGGTTAAGTATGCAAACTCTAATGTGGGCAAAAGTCTTCTTTTTTTTACCATTTTCTAGTATTATAGTCAATAAAAACAATTCAGGTATATGGGGTATGGTACATTTTAACATTTTTTGTAACATTTCATGAATCCAAGCCCAATACTTTTTAACTCTATCGCATATTCACCACATATGGAAAAATGAACCAACTTTCTTTTTGACATTTCCAACAATCATTTGGTAGGTCAGGATAAACATTTGCCGATTTATCTGGAGTAATATGCCATCTATAAAACATTTTATAAATATTTTCTTTATATGAAGTGGCTTTAGTAGTTTTAACATTTGTTCTCCACACCTGTGACCATTGGGAGTATCCTAGATGTGATGACAGAGAATCTTTCTTAGAGCTTGTGTACTAATAAAATCCTAGTTCTCTTTTTCCGCTGCAGGTATCTTTCCCAGAGTAAAATTCAAATGACCCCCTCACAAGCAAGGGCTTAGCCTAGACACAACACAGGTTAATACCATGGAGATTGGTCCATTTCCACAAAACTGGGAGTTGTGGGCAGGAGGGGTTGACCCCTTAGAACCAACTGAGTTGTTGGGCCAGGGGAAACAACATTTTCCTTTCAACCCAAATCAATCCTGCTTCCAGAATGTTTTGGTTTTCAAAGTGGTGACACCCCCCAAAAGCTCACAGCAGGCTGGACTGGGGGGGGGGGGGATTAGGGTTTAGAAATGCCTCTCTAGAACTGCTTGTCGGATAAAAACGTTTGTGAATTAAGGATGCCGGCTGGTCCCACTAGGTTTATGCCAACAGAAGAGGGGCTGTGGATACCAGTTACCCTCTCAACTTGTCCATTCCTTCGTAGGATTTGGGGAAGGAACCGCTC
>NW_015172166.1:2702-19892 GCF_001447785.1 Gekko japonicus | reverse complement strand
CTCTTGCCATTTTGGAAGATGTCAGGAGTTAGACTGGAAGAGAACCTGAAGTAGCGAGTTTGACAGGGAAGGGCAACCGCTAAAAAGGACCTCCTTTGTGTAACTGCATTCCCAGCCTTTCTGAACCTCATCAGAACCAGCTACAGGAAAGTTTCACCCTCGCAGAGATTCTCTGAGGAACATAAAAGTCAGATCTGTGCCTCGGGCTCTTGCCGAAAGCACTGAGCATTGATGGGGTTCCTCCCGGGGGGGGGGGAGGATGACTCCTCATTGCTAAACAAGAGATCAAGGGGATCCTTCGACAAGCAGAGCTCAGTGCCCGCCCTTCTTCACTTACCTGTGGGCTCTTCTTGAGGTTCTCAACATGGCTAAAGCTTTCTCCACAGTCTAAGCATTTATAACATTTCTTCCCCAGTTAGGGAAAGGTTTCTGTGTACATTCAGGCTTTCCACAACAGTTCACATCTTTTCAGTGCTTTCTGTGGTCTGTGGTTGTCTTTTAGGTGTGAAACGGGAGAAAAGGCTCTTTTGCGGGGCTAAGCACTTACATGGTTTCTGCCCTGTGTGGGTTCATTAATGAACTTGAGGATGGCCACTCTAAACTGAATCTCTTCCCACATAGTGTGTCACGCCCGACCTGCACGCTTGAGATCGCAGCACCTTCTACCACGCCACGTGGGATCTCCAAGGAGTTCTCATGGCCTCAGACTGGGGAGGGGTCTTCTCTCACCCGTGTCCTCTTCCCCTTCAACCAATGTGCTGCCATCTTGGCTCTCTGTTGCTGTCTGTCATCCCCGGCCTCCTGACAGAGCTCCCCTCTTACCCCTCCCTGATTTCCTTTCTGCACTGCCCTTCCCCTATCTTTCTATTGGCTCCTGCCCCTGTCCATCATGGCTGGGCCCGGGGCAGACCATTCCCTTGGAGCCCACCGGACCCCACCCACAGACTCCCCCAGCCCTCAGCATGGTGCTTGCTCACCCAGACCAGGTGGCCCCCGGAGCCCAGCAGGGTGGAGTTTCCCCACCCCCGCACTTCCACCTTCTCTGCTGGACCATGGAAAGTTCTTTGAATTTATATCAGGCTGTGCCGAATTGAATGTGGGGTATATGTTCCTCGTTGATGAGTGTATAAGCTCTATATCCCGGACGGGAGACCAGGAGGTTATCGGCTGGGTGGGGTGATACTCTTGGAGGAGGGGGGGTTGAAAAGATTTGCTCATACGTTTCATTCAATACAATACTATTGTTCTGTAATAGCGACTGAAAAAGAATGTTTGAGGAAACAAGGGCAGTAAACAGGGACCTTGTATCGCTGTTCCTGGCTTCTTCACTCCTCATTGCTGATGTTACTTATCTTCATTGTGAACATAAGAACATAAGAGACGCCAATGTTGGATCAGGCCAAAGGCCCATCCAGTCGAACACTCTGAGTCACACAGTGGCCAGAAATACCAGGTGCCATCAGGAGGTCCACAAATGGGGCCAGGACATTAGAAGCCCTCCCACTGTTGCCCCCACCCCCCCAAGCACCAAGAAGACAGAGCATCCCTTGCCCCAGAGCCCCTATCTATACCTTGTGGCTAATTGTTATGTCTTCATATAATTACTCTGTTCATTAGGAAAATACTCTGTATGTATCTATAGGATGTTCTAGCTATTTCTTTATTGGATTGTTAATTACATCATATTGGATTTGTTTACTACTGGTTCCTGTAACTTGTGAATTTGTTAGTATCTTTGTTATTATTTACTAAAGTGTTGTATTATTTTCTGTAGTAGTTTCAGTTGTTAATTTATCTTGAGAGTTGACACAACCCATCTTCGGAGTTTTTCTTCGGTCACAGTAGTCCTTTGACTCCATTGTCCGTTGTTGCCTTTACTATTCAGTTGTTGGACACGACCACCAGGCCTGGCATCTCCCAGGATTCAGTCTCTACCCTGGCTTTTCCACAGCCTCCTGGGGCTCTGGCTGCTTCCTGTTCCTCTCTCCTCCCCCCCCCCCACGCTGCTCTCCCGGCTCAGCCCCACCGAAGTCTGCTCTTCCCTGGCCTGTGCCATCACCTCCCCCCTTGCCCTAATTTAGCCACCTGGGCAAGTGTAAGGATGGTCTGATGACATGTCAGCGAGCTTGGCGGAAGGGAGGTGGCCTCATTCTTTAGGGTTGCGTTGCCATGCCATGAGAGCCTCTCTTCAGGCAGTCCCTGAGTCCGGGTATGGCAACACCAGGTCTAGTCAGTATTCAAAAGGTTTCTAACCCCTGGGGGTTCTTTTATGATACTGAAGACTGTCATTCTGACAGAATCTCTTTCCACACTCTGAGCACTGAAAAGGTTCCTCCCCATGTGGGTTCTCTGATGCTGTTGATGATGGTCACTCTCACTGAATCTCTTCCCACACTGAGCATTCAAAAGGTTTCTCCCCTGTGTGGGTTATTTGGCTACTTCTCTTGTATTTCCTTCCACACACAGTGCATTCAAAAAAGTTTATCATCTGTGTGGGTTCTTCGGTGCCTTTGAAGATGGTCACTCCGACTGAATCTCTTTCCACACTCTGAGCATTCAAATGGATTCTCACCTGTGTGGGTTCTTTGGTGCATCTGAAGATCACCACTCCGACTGAATCTCTTCCCACACTCTGAGCATTCAATAGGTTTCTCCCCTGTGTGGGTTCTCTGGTGCTGTTGAAGATTGCTACTCATACTGAATCTCTTCCCACACTTTGAGCATTCAAAAGGTTTCTCCCCTGTGTGGGTTCTTTGGTGCTCTTGAAGATTGCTACTTCTAGTGTATTTCTTTCCACACTCTGAGCATTCAAAAGGTTTGTCCCCTGTGTGGGTTCTCTGATGCTGTTGAAGACTGCTACTCCGACTGAATCTCTTCCCACACTCTGAGCATTCAAAAGGTTTCTCCCCTGTGTGGGTCCTTTGGTGATGTTGAAGACCAGCACTCTGACTGAATCTCTTTCCACACACCGAACATTCAAAAGGTTTCTCCCCTGTGTGGGTTCTTTGGTGCTCTTGAAGATTGGTGCTTCTGGTGTATTTCTTTCCACACTCGGTGCATTCAAAGGCTTTCTCTTCTGTGTGGGTTCTTTGGTGCATCTGAAGAGCACCACTCCGACTGAATCTCTTTCCACACTCTGAGCATTCAAAAGGTTTCTCCCCTGTGTGGATTCTCTGATGCTGTTTAAGATTATATCTGTGACTGAATCTCTTTCCACACTCTGAGCATTCAAAAGGTTTCTCCCCTGTATGGGTTCTCTGATGCCGTTGAAGATGGCCACTTCGGCTGAATCTCTTTCCACACTCTGAGCATTCAAAAGGTTTCTCGCCTCTATGTATTCTTTGGTACACAAGGAGCTGTGATCTATTTCTGAAGTACTTTCTGCTTTTAATGGATTTCCTTGCCTTCATTATCCTCTGCTTTGGAGAATGTACATTACGTTGTCTGCCATCTCTCTTATCAATGATATTGCTGCCTTTCTTTCTCTGACGTCTCCCTCGATTCCTGATATTTTCTTCCAAGCCTTCATTTTTAGCTCTATCTGGCAGTTGCTGATGAAGTTCTGCACCCTCCTCATTCCTCTGATCATCCTCAGCTGGAATAAAGAGGAATATCCTGTTAGCATCTGGAAGGGCTGGTAAGGTCCAAAGGCATGTTATGTGACTGCAGGAGGAAAGGATTGACGGTCCTTTGGCCTCGTCCAACTTGGCTGATCTCAACCACCCCTCTTGTATTTAAGGATACGTTAAATTGGCTGATCTTCACCACCCTTCTACCCTTCTACAGAATATCTAGTATTTAAGAATACCTCACCCCCTCAAGAGCTACAGCTGATCTCTTGCCCAAAAGGAGTTTTTGAGACTCCAGATTTCAGTCCCCCAGAAGGCCTCCCTCCCTCGTTACCCAGCTGACTGTATGATTGTACCAAACCAAATGTTGCTCAGAAGGGAATCAGGAATCCCCCATGGCTACTCCTTGCCTGTTTCCCTTGACATAACCGTGACGGATACTCACTCTCAGCCAGATCATTCGGGAAGGAAATATGCTCTTGGGATCCTCTTGAGGAACTCTCCAGCCTTTCTTGGAATGCAAGGCCGTTGTCTTTCTGCACCATAGTCTCTCTTATACTTCTGGCTTCTTTCACGGGGGAGAGAGAGAGAAAGTGATCATTCTTATATGGGGAAGGAAAGAAATTCAAAGTAAAAATTATTCTCGAAGGATGGAATTAGGGTCAAGATGAAAGCCCACCATCCTAATCAGTACAAGGGGAATGGAACTCTGAGGCAAAGCCCCCTAGTTCCCCCAAGGGTGACTGTGATTCTTAAGTGGCCTGGTCAGACCTGCGGGTGTTCATGATTTGAGTCTCCCTGCAAACACATCTCATCTGATACATTTTCATCCTCTTTTGAGTTCTCAGTATTCTCACTAGACACATTACAAAATTCCTTACTTTCTGTGTCCAGGTTTTTCAGTTGTAGTCACATCCTGACCCTTAGGGCGTAGCAAACCAGTAGTTACTGGCAATTTGGTTCTTAACGTTCTGCCCATCAACATCTGAGCGGAAGAGTACGCCATTCCAGTAACAGGTGTATTACAATACTCCAACAGTGCTACATATGGTCCCTCCGTGCCTCTTCTGCCTTTCTAATGAGCTGTTTTATGGAACGGAACACTCTCTCTACCATTCCAATTTTGGGGTACCCTGGACCACTAAGGCACTGCCGAAATTCATGACTGGCAAAAGGCATGTTATCACTCACGACCACTTTGGGAATGCCATGACAAGAAAAAACAGCTTTAAGTTTGTCAATCACAGCTCTTCCAGTCTTATTAGAGAATGTTACTACTTCTGGGTACTTTGAAAAACAGTCTACTACAAGCAGAAATGTAAGTGGAGCCATGTTCAAAAATATCTATCCCCGCTTTTCCCCATGGTCATTCAGGGATTTCATGTGGCATGAGTGGTTCTTTTTGCTTCTTTGATGCAAAGTGAGTACACACAGAACAACGTCCAACCAATATTCCAATATCATTAAACATATCTGGCCAATACATCACTTCTCTTACCCCAGCTTTGGTTTTCTGAACACCTTGACATGAATCATGAAGCCGGCAAAGCATATTACGCCTCAGTGATAAAGGAACAACTACTTTCTCACCCACATAAAGTATACCATCTTCACAACATAACGGGTCTCTCACTAACCAAAATGGCTTTGCTTCAGGAGGGACATCTCTCAAATACTGTGGCCAACTTTGACTTACAAGGGCTCTTACGTTCTCCTGTTGACCATCTTGACGAGTAGCTTCCTGTAGAGTAGCCACTCCTTCAGAATGCATCGCTATTATACTCACTTGATGTACTACTCTCTCACCTTCTACAGACGCATCGTTTACAGGAGGTTCCACCGTGGCTCATGATAATGCATCAGCAAGGTATATTTGCCTCCCTGGGGTATATACTACATTAAGTGGATATCTCTGTAGTTGTAACAACATTGGCTGCAAACGAGTAGGGGCACGACCAATCGGCTTCTTAAAAATTGCTTCTAACGGTTTATGATCAGTCTGAACTAAAACAACCTTACCAAATACATACTGATGGAACTTTCTCATTGCATACAGTATGGCAAGCAGCTCCTTCTCTATCGGGGCATAGTTCTGTTCTGACAAGCTGAGTGACCTCCATGCATAAGACACTGGCCTATTATCTTGAAGAAAACAGGCTCCAAGGCCATCTACTGACGCATCTGCCTGCACCACAACTGGTTTTATAATATCAAAATACTGAAGCACAGGTGCCTGTTCAAGAACTTGTTCAATATCTTCAGGGTCTTCATCAGGAAAGACAAATGTAAATGGACATTGCATCATCTCTGACACAATTCCACAAGATAGCCACTTGCCTTTCATCAGAAAAGTCTCCCACTCCAGCCGCTGTGAGATTAAACTCGAAAGGCTTGCTCCCAGCGTTTCCACTATTTTGTCAAGTGGCCTTGCAACACAAGCGGAGGAGGAGGAGGTCAAAGAAAGTCCATATTTTTCTGACACCATGTAGTGTCCGGCACAGGCTATAAAGAATGCTCTATGAAGTCTTAGGCAGGAACAACCCAGTTTATTTAGCGTCCTCTCTCAGCACCAGCAATCAGCAAAAGCCTAGTGCTATTCAGCATACTCAAACAATAAATGCTTCACCCTTTACAAGATACAGATGTGCTGTGCTTTGTTACTGGTCATTTAAAGACACAATACATCATACCTAACATCCTTATCTTTTTCAAGGCCAGACTCCAGAATGTGGTCATTGGTTAATTGTGGGAACCTGTATCCAATTCTGTACTTCGGTTTTTGACAGGATCGTTTCAAGATCACAGGCAGAGCAGATGTTGATAATCCCACCCAGGGGGAAGGGTGTGTTGTAAAGTTGGGGAACAGAGAAATGAGGATCTGGCCCCTTTCAGACTCTTTCTGAGTGGGTGATGGCCGCAACTCTGGTCTTGATTGCCCCTGGGTAAGTACACACACACACGAACAACCCAGGAAGTTGCTTTCTACTGAATCGGACCCTTGGTCCATTGAAGTCAGTATTCAGTCTAGAGCGGCTCTCCAGGATCACAGGCAGAGGTCTTTCACATCACCTCCTACCTGGTCCTTTTAATTGAGAATTCTGGGGATCGGTTCCGATTCCGGGCGGCGACGAGGGCAGACGTGAACAGCAGCAGCTGAACACTGAACGCTATTCTAACAGTCAAAATTAGAACAGAACAACGTTCACAAGTGACTCTCTGGAGGAGACTCACTAGCAAGAAGCTGTCTTTGTAGCCAGAGGGGTTTGGCACACCTCTTTGGATTAACAAAGGTGCTTTGAAGCAAAGACTGTATAGGACACCTGACGCAAGCCGGGTGGAGAGACGTGCCTACAGAGCCAGCAAGAACCAACTGAGTCAACAACTTGCATAAAAGGAATGAAGCCTACAATCCGAAGCTAAGTACTCTTCTAAAATTCAGAGCAAACTATTGAATAATAAGAGAGATAAAATAACTGGGCTATTAAATGGTGGAGCTCAATGACTCAGGGGAATAAGGGAAAGGCGGAATATCACTTTAAGGCGGCCATTTTCGTTGTCCCAATTACGAAATCGTTAAAGGAAAAGAGCTTTACATACCGTAGAACAGCTGTGAAAAAGTAGAGTTAAAAAAAAAAAGAAAGCCCCTTGATACATTGCATTCCTCTTGTTTTTTGCTACACGGCAGGGAACAGCAGAGCAGGAGACGCGAGTGGAGATCGGATCGATCTTGGGGCCAGAGACGCCGGTTGACGGAGCGCATCGGAGGCGAGCCGAATCGGGTGCAGAGCGGAGGTTTTGCTGGAGCGGGCCGGTCGGTGATGAACGAGTGCTGGGAGAGAAAGCGGAGAGCAGCGTGTGCGTCTGCGTGTGGGCGGAGCCGGAATCAGAGGAGGACCCGACGGGGAGACGTCAGTCGAAGCCGGAGCCGGAAAGGAACGAGGTGGCAGAGGAGAGCCGACGCGAATTGAGACACGAGCAGCCGAAGGGCCGAAGACCCAAACGGCCGAAAGAGACAGATTTAAAGCCTCTTAAAGAGGCAGGACAAATACAGGACAAATAAAGCCTCTTAAAGAGGCAGGACAAATACAAACATTAATAGTATTCTAAAAAAGAGACAGTGCAAAGGTGGCAGTGTATAAGAAGCAGAGTTTGATTGTACAGTTATAAATCAATTGCAAAAACGTGTTTTGGGCGGTATACAGAGCACACAAATATATAGAGCATACAAATCCAACTAAAGGAAGAATAAAAATAAATCACTGTGAGGGAAAGGGAAAACTGATAGGAAAAAAAAAAGTGGGAATACTTAAGATATAAACTTGAAAGAAAGCTAGACGAAAGAAGAATAACAATAAATTGAGAGATACATGTGTCTACCTGTAAACAATTGATACAGATAAAAACAAACAAACAAATAAATAAACAAAAAACAATACAACCCACAAGCTACAAATAGCTATCTGAAAAATACCCGAATGGCCACTGGAAGCAGCGGCGCTTCGGGAATAAGACGAACGTCAATAAAATCACCTGGGCAAAGCACCATACAAAGCCAACTAAAGATGACGACAACAACACCAATAAGCGCTAAAGAAATTAAAGAAATAATGCAAGAATGTCTAGCAACATTCGCAGAGGTGACACTCCCACCATTAATTAAGAAAGAGACAGACCCAATAAGACAGGACATGACGTCAATGCAAAACCAGATCCAAATCCTAACACAACAACTTACTAAGGAAACGGAAGAAATCAAAACACAAATAAAGGACAATAAACAGGAAATACTTAAAATAGCAAATGCAAATAGTAAAATGGAAGATAAAATGAAGGAGTTGGAATCAGATGTCCAAGAAGCTATAACAAGAACAGAAGATATAGAGGGGGCCCTGATGGGGTTAGAAATGGACAAAGCAAACCTGATAATCAGATGCCAAAATGTGCCAGAAAGTATTGGCGAAAAACTAAAAGATGAAATGATCAAAAATATTGCAGAACAGTTGAAAGTCGGAACAGAGGAGGAAATAGAACAGGAATTAGATCAAGTTTATAGAAAAAATAGTTCATATGCCAGAAAACACAAAGTCCCAAGAGAGGTATACTTAAAATTTGTAAAGAAAAACATGAGAGATAAAATATTAAGAGAAGCAAATGCGACAAAAGTTAAAATACAAGAAACAGAAATAAGGTTCCTGAAGGAGATACCCTGGAGAATCCGAGAGAAAAGATACCCCTATTCTCTACTGACAAACTTGCTAAGAGAAAATGATATTCAATATAGATGGTTGGTCCCAGAAGGGGTCCTCTTTACTTTCGAGGGAAGACGTCAGAAGATTGACTCGATTTTTAAAGTGGAAGATTTTTTGGAACGGCACGGAGAAAAGCTAGGATGGCAGAAAGAAGAACAAACTGAGACAGAGGGAGAAGAAGAAAGAGAAAGAGAAGAAGAAGGAGGAGAAAGTGCGATGGAAAAAATAGAGAAGGAGAAAAGAGAAAAACGACAAAGACCTAAAAGAAGCTATTTCACGCCATCCCATATAATGACTAGATATCAACAAAAAGTAAGAGAACAGGGGAAAAAAACAAACAAAAAGTAGGTCAAAGGGGGGAAAAACCCACTAAAAAAGGGAAATGGGAAAACAAAAATCACTTAAAATAATATCGGTAAATGTGAATGGTCTTAACAGCCAAACTAAAAGAAGGAAAATCTTCCATCAACTTAATAAAACTAAAACTGAAATAATATGCCTACAAGAGACACATATAAAAGAGCAAGATCAAAAATATCTGGAAAATAAGAAATTGGGTAAAGTTTTCGCAGCCTCAGATATGGTGAAAAAAAGGGGAGTAGCAATTTATGCTAAAGAATACCTAGATCCCGAATTGGTCCATGCTTCAACAGACGGAAGAATTGTAGCAGTAAAAATTACAAGACAACTGAAAAAACTTTTAATAATAAATATATATGCGCCTAACCAAAATCAGGAACAGTTTTACAAAAACTTAAGAAAACTTCTAATTACATTTAACGAACCAGAAATCTGTATAATTGGCGATTTCAACGCAGTACTTGACCGGAATAAAGATAGGAAAACTCAAGCAAGAACTAAAAAACCCGGAAATAACTTACCAAATGAATTCCTAGAACTAGCGGAGGAATTCAGTTTAATAGACGCTTGGAGGGTAAGGAACATAGAAAAAAGAGACTATACTTTCTATTCGGCGAGGCATAACTCGTGGTCTCGAATAGACATGATTTGGATGTCAACTGGGTTGGTGCCAGAAATAATAGACGTGGAAATACTGCCTAACTCCTTCGCGGACCATAGCCCCTTATTGTTACAGTTGAAAGAGAAGCATCGGAAAATGAGATGGAGACTGAACAAAAATTTGTTAAATGATAAAGAATTTGACAAGAAACTAAAAGAAGAAGTCAACAACTTTTTCATACAAAATATTCAACCAGAAACTCCTATAAAAGTTGTATGGGACGCTTTTAAGGCATATCTGAGAGGCTGCTTTATTAACCAAGATGCCTGGAAAAAGAAGCAAAGAAGGAAAGAGTACGAACAATTAATGGCTCAAATTAAAAAGGAGGAAGATATTCTAAAAAGATCAAATACAGGACTAAGAAAAGCAGAAACAAATCTTAGAATATTACATCATCAGATGAATTTAGTATTGTCTAATGAAATTGCAAAAAATTTAGAATTTGCTAAACAATACTTCTTTGAAAATGCCAATAAACCAACCAGATGGCTGGCATATAGGTTAAAGAAACAGGAAGAAAAGAAAATCATAAAAACTCTTAGAGACAGAGAAGGAATTGAAAGGCATAAAATTGAAGACTTAAAAAACATAATAGAAGATTTTTATGGCAAACTTTATAGACAAGATAAACAAGAAATGGAGGTGATAAAGAGATATCTTGACCTCACAAACAAAAAAACCTTTACCAATGAGCAAATAAGAGCATTAAATGAACCTATTTCAGGGGATGAAATTGCAGAAGCAATAAGGAAAATGAAAAAGAATAAATCACCAGGGCCTGATGGAATACCCATAGAAGTCTATCAAAAATATGAAGAACAGATTAAACCAATACTAAAAGACCTATTGCAAAGTATAGCCATCACAGGCGAAACTCCCGATTCCTGGAACCAAGCTATAATATCCCTTATACATAAACCGAACTCAGATAACCGAGAGATAAAAAACTATAGACCAATTTCCCTATTAAATTCAGACTATAAAATATTTGCCTCAATATTGGCAATGAGAATGAAGACGATATTAAACCAAATAATACACCAAGATCAAGCCGGGTTTCTCCCAAGAAGATATCTTAAGAACAATATTAGAATGATTTTAAACATATTGGAATACTATGAGGAACACCCAGATAGGGAATTGGCTCTAATATTTCTGGATGCTGAAAAAGCATTCGATAATGTAAATTGGGAATTTATGCTTCAAAAATTGCAAAACTGGAAGTGCGGTAAGAGATTCTTAACAATGATTAGAGCAATATACAACAAGCAACTAGCAAAAATACAAATTAACAATGATATGACAAAAGATATACAAATCCAAAAAGGCACTAGACAGGGCTGCCCTCTATCTCCATTGCTATTCATTTTCACCTTGGAATCTTTAGCAGAACAGGTGAGAGAAAATGCTGCAATAAAAGGATTACGAATAAAAGGTGAAGAATTTAAATTACAAGCTTATGCGGATGATTTGGTCTTTATACTAGATAACCCAATTGAATCAATTACTACCTTAATACATGTTATAGAAGAATATGGACAAATCGCTGGATTGAAAATTAATTTTAATAAAACTAACATACTGATAAAGAACTGCTCGAACTTACAAAAAACAAAGATCCAAGAACTCTCAAAAATGGAAATAGTTAAAAAGGTTAAATATCTGGGCATAATGATGTCTAATCGTAACATCACGCTAATGAGAGATAATTACAATAAACTTCTTGAGGAAACCAAGAAAGATCTAGAAAGGTGGAAAGATCTAAAGATCTCTATGATGGGTAGAATCGCAGCCGTAAAAATGAATATTCTACCTAGATTTATATTTCTAGCACAAAACTTACCTGTTCTAAGAAAAACATCTTATTTTAAAGACCTGGAAATAATATGCAATAAATTTATATGGAACAATAAGAAATCAAGAATAAATAGCAAATATATGCAAGACAAAAAAGAGAGGGGAGGATTTGGAGTTCCAAATTGGAATTTGTATTATAAAGCGGCGGCACTTACATGGATTAAGGAGTGGATAACATTAGAAAACACCAGATTGCTCAAACTAGAAGGACATAATCTAGTGTTTGGATGGCACAAATATATTTGGTACGAAGAAGGAAGAATGCCAAAAAATTTTACAAACCATACGATACGTGGAGCCCTAATAGGAATATGGAAAGAAGTAAAAACCAAATATTACGCAAAAACCCCCAAATGGGTGGCACCGGTTGAAGCAATAACAATGACAACATTGTGGGATAAAAGTAGGAATGTCACCTATGAAGATTTACTAGACTCCAGCGAAAATCTAAAAACTGCTGACCAATTAGATAAGCAAAAGTTGAAACCCACTTGGTGGGATACTATGCAATTAAACTCAAGGTATAACATAGACAAAAAAAGGGGTTTCTATAAGGAAAAAAACATTCTGGACAGAATATGGCTATCCTCAAGCGATAAATTGGTTCAAAAATTGTATAAACTATTAATGTTGGATTACTTAGCAGATGGTGAAATAAAGAAATCCATGCTTGCGTGGTCAAAGGATGTGCAATATACACTGGAGATAGAACAATGGGTTAAAACTTGGAACTCAATAAAGTTTATGCGAGCCACCCCGTATAAGGAGAACATTTATAAAATGTTCTATAGGTGGCATTGGACACCGGAAAAACTCTCAAAATGTTATAATACCTCCAATAAAAACTGTTGGAAGTGTAAAAAGAATGTTGGAACTTTTATACATATGTGGTGGAGGTGCGAGAGGGTACAGAGATATTGGAGAAAAATATTTAGGATGTTAAACGATATAATAGGAGAGCCAGTGCCTTTCATACCTGAAATAGCTTTACTAAACATGCTCCCAGAAACATATGCCAAAACAAATAAATATGTAGCTATATATTTGCTTACGACAGCCAGATTGTTGTTAGCCAGTAAATGGAAATTAGAAGATTTACCCTCTAGAAAGGAAGTAATTGATAAAATGCTATTGGTGGTTGAAATGGATAAATTAAGTTTGATACTAAAAGGTAATAGTAAGGAGACTTTTGAAAAAAGATGGAAAAGATTTTATGTGTGGCTAGAGAACGAAATTTGTATGACTCACAAGAATGAAAAATGTTTTTCGAGGAACCAATTGTATACTGGAAAATCTTAAATAAACTATGAAAAAAAAAAGAGAATTCTGGGGATCAAACCTGGGACCTTCTGCATGCCAAGCAGATGCTCTGCCAGTGAACCACGGCCCTTCCCCAAGTAGCGGGACAGGCCTCAAAACTGTGTACTGCTTGTCAGTATGTAAGCTTCAGCATTAGATGATCCTGATCTAAATGACAATTGTCAGGTGATGCAGTACCAGACTGAACTAGTTTGTACATGTCTGGGCAGAGACAGAGTCACAATGACTCAGCACAATGCTGATTGGCTGTCATATATATAAATGTAGAGAGTGCCAATGCAGTGTTCTCCCCTGTATTTATGAATGCTGGCGAAGAACTCTGTTTGAGAGCTGTATATATTTGTAAATAAACTTCCTGTAAATAGTTACCACTGGACTGACTTGTGTGGTTTGCTATTGGGAGTTGCTGGTGAGTGGGACTCTGCTGGAGTGTGCTTAAGTTCTAAGTTGCCGGTTCACACTACTGGAAACGCGCTGCGCAACAGGGTTATGGGCCCAGCCTCTTGAACCCGGGGCCAAGAACTCAACAAAGCACCCAGCACAACCGTGTGGACCAGCCGGAGTGACTGTCGAGGTTGCTGACCAGCCCATCAATTTACTGAAGGTCTGCAAAGCTGACGGAGCTGAGTGCTGAAGAGCTTTGGAGAGTTGCTTCATCCAGGAGTGGAGGAGGAATACCAGCTTGGTCAAGCCTCTGGCAGCAGCATTAATCACCACCAGAAGGTAATGAATAAACAGCTCGGGGGAGTCGACGGAGACGGTGATAATGGCCCAAGTTGCTACTACGCAGTGGACGGAAAAACTCACCTCCTCGAACTATGACATGTGGGCGCTCCGCATGAAACATTACTTGATAAGAAAAGGTCTGTGGCTGTATGCTAACGACCCACCAGACTCAATTCCTGACGGCAACGTGCCCAAGGACGAGAAGGCTCTTGCCATTATTGTGCTATCTGTAAGCGATGATCAGTTAGTGCATGTCGTCACGGCAGCTTCTGCGAAACAGGCCTGGAATGCACTAAAAGCAGTGTATGTGCAACGTTCTGCAGGCTCAATAATGTCTCTGACCAGACGCCTCTATCGCAAGGTGCAGAAGCCGAATGAGAGTGTCAGAGAGCATATAAACTGTTTAACAGAATTGTACCAGCAGCTGGCTCAAAGAGGGAAGGACGTGATGGAGGAAGACCGCGTGTTGCTGTTACTAAGCTCCTTAATGCCTGAATTTGACATTTTAATCACCTCTTTGGAGACTTTACAACCCCAGCAGCTTACTTTGTCGTGTGTAATCGGACGCCTTCAGGAATTTGAAGACAAACGCAAGGAGCAACTTTCTTCTACAGCCTGGCAAAGCTCCAAGATGGGGGAGACAGCTCAACCCAGGTGCACTCCTGTCGGGGAGAAAGCTTTGCGCATCCGGAAGCGTTTCCTGTGCGGTTTCAGCACACACATCAAAAGAAACTACCCGGAGCAGAAGAAAAAACTGCAGCACCAACAAGGACATTTTGAACTGTCAAAACGTCCCAACGTGTCTTTGGTGACCGCAGATGCTGCCAAGAACATAAACGTCTGGACTGTAGATTCTGGCACTACAAAAATATTTTGCTGCAACAAAACTTTGTTGGATAATAAGCAGCAAACGTCAATACAGCACGTAAGTCTGGCTGATGGTCATTCAGCCGAAGTTTTGTGCAAGGGAGACCTTAACATACCTGCACTGAACTATACATTTGGAGACTCAAAATGTTATTTGCTTGTCTTTGTTGACGATATTTGTTATTTGTTTAAACATGAGGAACAGTTAGAATGGTTTAAACAAGCTACCAAGCAACATTTCAAGATGAAACATCTTGGAGAAATAAAACACTATCTTGGTATCAGAAATTCTAATGATTTCTATGAACTGAGTCAGAAGACAAAAATTGTTGAATTGCTGAAAGCATATAATATGCAAGATGCTTATCCAGTTGCAACCCCTATGTCTACAGGTTTCAGTAAAGAACCAGAAAATGGAAGTTTTGAGAACAAAATGCTATATCAATCTTTGATGGGTTCATTGATATACCTAACAACCTGGTCTCGCCCTGATATTTCCTATGCTGTGCATTTACTGTGTCAGAGAAATGCAAATCCTACAATGAGAGATTGGAATGCAGCTAAGAGAATCTTACGTTATTTAAAGGGCATACTGCATTATAAACTTGTGTTGAAATGTGATGACTCACAGCAAGTGTTAGCTTACACAGATTCCAGCTGGGGTAACAGTGAGGATGCCAAAAGCATTACTGGTTACATAATAACTGTTTGTGGTTCTATGGTTATCTGGAAATCTGGAAATCTGTAAAGCAGCAGTATGTGGCATTAAGCAGCTGTGAAGCCAAATTTGCCACGATAAACGATTGTACTGTATAACTTGAATGGCTAAAGCAATTATTGAATGGCTTTGATACTATGATTGGTTTCGCATAGGAAAAGGAGTACGACAAGGATGTATATTGTCGCCTTGCTTATTTAATATATATGCAGAGTACATCATGCGAAATGCTGGCCTAGATGAATCACAAGCGGGAATTAAGATTGCGGGGGGAAAGATCAACAACCTCAGATATGCAGACGATACCACTCTGATGACAGAAAGTGAAGAGGACCTCAAGAGCCTCTTGCTCAGGGTAAAAGAGGAGAGCGCAAAAGTGGGCTTGAAGCTCAACATCAAAAAAACTAAGATCATGGCATCCAGCCCCATCACTCCTTGGCAAATAGAAGGGGAAGTCGTGGAAGTAGTGACAGACTTCACGTTCCTGGGATCCCAGATCACCGCAGACTGTGACAGCAGTCATGAAATTAAAAGACGCCTGCTCCTTGGGAGGAAAGCGATGGCGAACCTAAACAGCATGATAAAAAGTAGAGACATCACCCTGCCAACAAAAGTCCGCATGGTCAAAGCAATGGTATTCCCAGTAGTCATGTATGGCTGCGAGAGTTGGACTATAAGGAAGGCCGAGCGCAGAAGAATAGATTATTTTGAACTATGGTGCTGGAGAAGACTCTTGAGAGTCCCTTGGACTGCAAGAAGAACAAATCAGTCAATCCTCAAAGAAATCAACCCTGACTGTTCCTTGGAAGGCCAGATAATGAAACTAAAGCTCAAATACTTTGGCCACCAAATGAGAAGGGAGCACTCACTGGAGAAGACCCTGATGCTGGGAAAGATTGAAGGTCAAAGAAGACGGGGACGGCAAAGGATGAGATGGTTAGACAGTGTCATCGATGCAACGAACATGAAGTTGAGCAAACTTCAGAGGATGGCGGAAGACCGGAGGGCCTGGAGGGAGCTGGTCCATGGGGTCGCAAAGAGTCGGACTCGACTGTGCGACTGAACAGCAACAAAAATGCCAATGCTGATTAAATGTGACAATGCAGCAGCAGAGCAGTTGGCTGATTCACAAGGAATCAGACCAAGAAGCAGGCATATAAATATCTGCTACCAGAATGTACGGGAAACAGTACGAGGTCATGTAAAACTACAACATTGCTCTTCAAACCAAAATATTGTTGATGTGTTTACCAAAGCACTTGATAAAGAAAAGTTCCTGCAGTTCAGGGAAGGTCTCAACATGATTGTAACTGCTGAATCTTAGGGGGAGTGTCAGTATGCTTCAGCATTAGATGATCCTGATCTAAATGACAGTTGTCAGGTGATGCAGTACCAGACTGAACTAGTTTGTACATGTCTGGGCAGAGACAGAGTCACAATGACTCAGCACAATGCTGATTGGCTGTCATATGTATAAATGTAGAGAGTGCCTATGCACAGTGTTCTCCCCTGTATTTATGAATTCTGGCGAAGCACTCTGTCCGAGAGCTGTATATATTTGTAAATAAACTTCCTGTAAATAGTTACCACTGGACTGACTTGTGTGGTTTGCTATTGGGAGTTGCTGGTGAGTGGGACTCTGCTGGAGTGTGCTTAAGTTCTAAGTTGCTGGTTCACACTACTGGAAATGCGCTGCGCGAAACTGCTATCCAATATTTGGATTCATGCCTCCTCACAATGGCAGCAATTTGCACCTTTGGCACCTGTGAAAGAATCCTTACCCAGAAAGGCCACCTTCCCATAGTTCTCCCGCATGACTTCCCTGTACAGAGCTCTTTGTCCCGGATCCAGCAGGGCCCATTC
>NW_015172166.1:0-2678 GCF_001447785.1 Gekko japonicus | reverse complement strand
CCGTTTCCACACCTCTGAGAAGAAGACGGCTCAACGGCATCTCTTCACTGCCTGTTCCTGAGACAAAGGAGGGAGGAAGGGAGTTTGCTTGTTTGGTCCTTGCTGCGCACACATACTTGCTAGGGTATTGAAACCCTGCCCTGTATACACTCAACAAACCGTTAAACACTTTTTACTAAATTGTGGGAGAGGCAGTAGAAAAGAACCAGGTACCGACGACCCTCAGGGATTATAAATGCTGCCAACACATTTCAGACTTCTGTGAGACCTGTGTCTGGCCCGGGGTGTGTGTGGAAATGACATCGCAGGACACATCACCATCACCTTCGGCCCAGACGTGACTTGGTCTCACCTGGAGAACGGAGGGGTCCTATGAATGATTTTCTGGAGTGTCTCCTTGCATGCGGACTTCACAAGCGGGGTTTTCAGCCAGATGCAACATTAACAGGACACCACATCTGCCTCAAGACCATCCCCAAACCATCCGGGGACGCCAGGCCATCCATAGCCCCCCCTCGCATCCTCCCCCCCCCCCAGCAGCCTGCCAGACACCCTTTTACGGATGGGCAGAGAAGCCAAATTTCCCCGTCAATATTGCCCCCCCAGGAACTGGTTCCCAGTGCTCTGCTATTTATTCACCAGGCTGAATAGCTCTGTCAAGGTTTGTCTACCTTTTCCCTTTTGAGCCAACTTGAGTTCCTCTTATGGAAGGAAGGTGGGATGTGATTATTTTAATAAATGGGAGGAATTGCCTTTCATGCATTTGTCTAATCTCCTTTGAGAGGCACCGCAGTTAGTGGACATTGAGTGCTGCAAGTTAACTCTGCATTCTGTAAAGAACTATTTAATTTCTCTCCCAAACTGAACTCTCTACCCATCAAATTCACTGGGCATCCCAATTGTATCCAGGCACAAGGAGTCCTTACCACAGGAGAGGGCATCTTGGGCACGCTCCATGGCCTGCACCCTCTGCCGTTGCTCCAAGAAAGCTCCTTCCGCCTCAGGGAATGTCGCTTCTTTCTCCAGGGAGGGTGCCCACATCTGAAACAGCAGCGAGGGAGAGGTTTAAGAGAAGGAATGGAAAAGAGGCCAAGGAATGGATCCTGCCCCACTCCCAGACTCTGCACCCTTCCTTCAGCACACTGGGTAACTTATCTGGAGGAATTGAAAATTCTCTCGTAGAAGAGGAGACGGTTAAATCTCCCACTTGGGTGATTAACAGTTGGACAAATATCTCTCAGGGACACGATATCGTTGCTTGACAGGCCCGTAGCCTGCATGGGGCCCTGGGGGCCCAGCCTCCCCGCGGGTTCTGCGGCCCCCCCTCCTCCTCCCCCCGCCCCTCCTCCTTCTTCAGAGGTCTGAGGCTCGGAGCACTCATAAGGAAAGTTAGACCTCTGCTCTTCCTCCGCTGCTCCGGCTCCGCCCCTCCACCCCTCCCAGCACTCATAAGACGGGGTTAGACATCCGCTCCACCTCTGCTAGTCTGCTCCTGACCTGCCCATGCACGCTGCTCTTCTCGCCTAAAAAGGACTGCACTGCATGTGTCGACTCGTCGTGAGCTAAGCTTTCCTGCAGCTGCCCATCTTGGAACCCACTGCGAGCGAGGTGAGTGGCTGCTGCCTGCGCGCGCCCCCCGCTCAGCCTCCATCCACCGCCTGCCCATCTCCTGTCCCTTCTCTGCCCCCCCGCCCCAGTCTTTGCAGGGCCATGCTGAGGCGCAGGCCCCTGCAAAGCCTTCTCCGCCCCCCGTCTTTGCAGGGCCGCGCTGAAGCGCAGGCCCCTGCAAAGCCTTTTCTGCCCCCCCGGCTGGCCTCTTCTCCTCCCTGCCTGCCTGCCCCACGGGCCGGCGAGTCCTGCTGAGCCCAGCCCCCGCGGGATGGTCCCCTCCCTCCCGTCCGCCAGGACGCCTGGCCAGTAGTCGGAGCTCCAGCCGCTGGGCTGACAGAGGCAAGCGCCGGCCTCTAGCATGGTCACCAGAGGCCAGGCAGCCGCCAGGGCAAAAACCCGTCGGGTTGTGCCACCGAAGCAGGGCGGCTTCTTCTCTCCTGCGGGACGCCTCATGCTGGAGGCGGAACGAAGAGTGTCCGGTTTAAATCAAAGGGACAATCTGGGGGGGTCCTCCTTCCCACCTCCCAACCGAGCCGAGCCCAAACTCCCGCGCTTGGCCGCAAAGCAAAGCAACGACCAGTGGACCAGGGCGTCGTAGCATAGCCAGATCAGCACCCAGCAGTCCAGCCGTGAGCTCCCGTGGCGCCATCCCAAGCGCCGACCCAGCGGCCCGCACAGGCCCAGCTGGGCCACGCACACCGCCCGGGATGCCACTGACGTCCCGCTCAGTGGCTCAGGCGAGGAGGAGGAGGGATAAGCCGTGGGGCTCGCCATCTCTCCTGTTGTCCTGTTGCTCCTCCGGCTCGTCAGCGCGGCCGCTTGTGCATGGGGAGACTTTGCAGAAGGCCCGCGGAGGGGAAGGCAATTGAGGCCTGCGTTTCTCCACCTGCAGTGGCGGGAGGAGTAGAAAGGGCTGCGACCTTTGGAAAGGCAGTTCCTCGTTTAAAGCGGCGGAGGCGGCAGGGGGCCCCTTCTCCTGGTGGGCCCCCTGAGAAAAATATGGCCCCCCTGAGCAAAACATTGTTAGCTCCTGGCCTGTGCTTGAACTGGGAATACCAGGAGGGAAC
>NW_015172165.1:46481-62494 GCF_001447785.1 Gekko japonicus | reverse complement strand
CTCCTCCTCCTCCTCCTTCTTCTCTTCTTAATTAATGGCTATTTAGATATAATAGCTAAATTGAGCTTCCATGTTCCGAGGCAGTTTACTATTGAATACCAGGTGCTGGGGGCTATAACAACTGCTTTCATGCCTTGTCTGGTAGACTTCTGAAAAGAGGGAGGGAGAAGCAGAGTATATGAGAGTCTCCAGGAGTTCATGATGCTCTACCACAAGGACGATCGAGTCCCTGATAGCATGGACTGTGACATATCCAGAATCACAGTATGATCTCGATGTTGCCTGTGTAGGAAGTTGCCCAAGAATGTAAGGATTCAAAATTATATTGTGCATGCCTGAGAAGGAAAGAGATGTGACTTGTAGAATTCTGATTCCCACTGGTAAGTCATAGAATTTTCCCTCTGCAAAGGAGTGGTCCTGTGTAAGAGCCAATTAATAAATGTCAGGGAAACCAGCAGGACAATATGCTTTGCTAAGCAATTATAATTTGGAAAATGAAATAAGGCAGACAAATTGTTAGCTCATTACAAAGCTCAAAAAATACATCAAGTTATTCCAAGCATTTTATTTCCATCCAGTACAAAGACATTAACTAATGTCCTACAATAAAACTCTATACAAATCTGATAATCTAAATGTTAAAGAAATTAAAGATTTGTCTTAATGAACTTTGTAATGCATATATCATGTTTACAATCAGTTTTCTAAAATGGAGGTATTTTGTTGGTAGCATAAGCAATTTTTATTATCAAAGAACAGTGTACATAGAAGAATCTATTTTACTGTTTATTGATGTTGAGAAGGTTTTTGACAGGATTGAATGGGAACTGTCTAAAACTTTACAGTGTTTCAACTGTACCACATTTTTAATATTGTGAGATTGTAATATTATAAACAATATAAAAAGTATAAATTGATGCATGAAGATCAAAGTTAATGGTATACTATAGAACAAGAAAGTAGTTGAATTTTATTAACTTATATGACTTGACATTTGCAAAGTTCTAAAGTAATTAGACTATTTGTTATATGCTAACCCATTAACTTAAGTGGTCATAAACATATGAGGATTATTGAGGAAGTGTCCGATCTAAGTCTCCTGATCTCTCTTACTTTAGCCATTGCAGTAATTTCTTTATAGTGTATGTTTTAAGATTATGAAAACATGGACTAGTTTCATAAATAACCACTAAACCAGATTATTGGATATAATATCTAATGCGAGCAGTCTCTCTCTTACTTGAAACTATTAAGGAAAAAGGTTGCTGTGAAATAGTTTCAATATTTCTAGTCATGTAGTTTTATTTCCAGAAATATTTTTGCATCCATTTTCTTATAGAATTGACTTTTGACGGTTTGATTTATATAAATTATAATCCAAGAGGATTTCCTGTAAACTATATGCTCATGTGTACTACAAGTCACACCATGACATTTTTTTAAAGAAATGGATAAACAAACACAGTTGCTCAGTCTCTGAGAAAGACTGGCAGGAAATTTTTGGACCATGTGCTGCATCTACCATCTGTATTAGTATGAAGGAGAATTTTTATAAAGTCATTCACCAATGGTACCTAACTCCACATAGACTAAATAAAAGTATTTAGTACTGATCAATGTATCTGTTAGAAATGTAGATTGGGGGAAAAGCAGATTATAGACACATGTGGTGGTTTTGTCCAGTGGTAAAGAGCTTCTGAAGACAAATATTAGCAGAAATTAGGGGTATGCACCTGGAAAAATCTTGTTATAACTTTGGATCCAGGCTGGCTGGGTAGGTGGATTTCTACCATGATTGCTTATTTCTGAGTAGGGCATTACTGGTTTGGGATTCAAATCTGTGCGGTTTCAGAGTTGAGTCTGTGGCAGCTGTTTATAAAGATAATGGCACCAGATTTGCACAGTACATACTTGTCTCTCAAATCTAAAGGCTCTCCCAAGTTTCAAGTGAACTGGACCAAGAAGGTCAGTTTTACAGACCCCAAAATAGATGCCTCTCAGCACAGGCTCAGTTCTCTCCACTGATTCCTAAAATGGTAGCCAAGGAGACCTGAGCAGGAGAGCTCTGGCTGGCCACAGCATTAACACACACACACACACACACACACACACACACACACACACACACCTGTCTGCATTTTCCTACTCTTATAGTGACTAACAATAAAAATTTCTTAACTTTCCACTGAAAATTTTACATTTGCCATCCTTCTTTGTTGTGGCCTGTTCTTTTCCTTTCACAAAGCAAAAGTGGCTTCCTTTGCAAACAACCCCCTATCTCTTTTTGTTGGTCTGTCATTATGGAAATGCAGTAAAACAAATGACAAGAATACCTATTGGGAACAATGGCAGAGGCCCAAAGGCTCATTGAGCCAGGAATACCAATTGACTTCACAGGTTCCATAGAAATACATTAAAACACACAAAGATTGCAATGAAAATCTGGACTCGGTTATAAGAAACCTGCCCTGGGCAGGTTACATGACAGCCTACAGAGTGGAATGATGATCCCTTGGAAGTAGAGTGATAGTCCCTGGCCCCAGATAAAATGCTCTGGGTTTGAAATGGCAGCCCCTGGGACTGTATCAGCGCTCTGGAGGCTGTCATTCCAGTCTCAGAACACTGATGCTATTTCTAAGGACTGTCATTCCACTGTAGGGCCTGTCATTCCAGTCACAGGGGAGGTCTCTCTAAATCTGTTCCACATTTTTGATGCAACTTGTGTTTAATGCTCCCTCTAAGCTGTGGAGTCTTGTGAGCAAAAATTCCACTTTGTGAGCTACTGACGTTAAAGTTGTGAGAGAGTAATTTGGCTGCTGCATAAATTAGTTTGCTCTAACTAATTTAGAGCCATCCTTCCTGAGCTAAGACAAAAATTTGTGAGTCAGAGGCTAAAAAACTGTGAGCTAGCTCACACTAACTCAGCTTAAAGGGAACACTGCTTGTGTTTGCTATAATGTATTTCCATGGAGCCATTGCAAGTCAAAAGGCATATGCAGCTCCCATTATATCCAGTGGTCTTTCAGGCATCTCCTGTTGTTCCCAGTGGGCATTCTTGTCATTAGTTTTAGTACATCCTGCCCTAGCTCTCTATTTATGTTGTCATAAAAGAGCAATATGGATCTTCCCCCCACAAAGGAGGGAGGGAGACAGAACTTTGACTTCCTGTGGCTTGTCTCCAAAAGTTATTGGTTGATCCTCCCTCATAAGGATCTGATTGGAAGGGAGAAATACCATTGCTTGAAAGATCAATAGAATCAAGGAAGAACATTACATGCTGTAGTCCACTAACAATACCCAAAATTGAAAACATGGATTTCTTTAGCAAAGGTAGTTTCATTTCATTAAGACTCCCTGATTCCTAATACCGTTCCAAAACAGCCATTTCTGTGTATATTTTTAGCTCAGGTATTTCATTATGTACACCCACAGGAGAAATCCAAGCTATGGTAGGATATAAAATTATAGGAGACCCCAAAATGCTTCTGTTGTGTGTCATATTAGATAATGTTCCATTTGTCTAGAGAAGAATGATCTTTGGTTTCTTCATCACTGCTAAAATATGGAGAGGTAGAAGCTGGAACAATACTAGAAGGCTGAATATCAAAAGTTGAATCTACAAAGTGTAGCAGTTTTCAAAATTATCCGAATTGATTGAATTGGTTTGGTAGAAAGATGGATGAGTTGTTTCTCATAGTGTTAGAAACCCTTCTATGATTCCTCACACAAAGGAGTTGCATTTGCCTTCTGATTTATATTACCGGAGCCTTTTCTGCAACACTTAGTAAATTGCTTTTTGCAGTGTTACCTAAACATCCAGAGTCTAGTGGTTTTTGTATATCCTTCTGTGTATAGTTCTGTATGGCTTGCTCTGAGTAGCTCCAGTTTGCCAGGATCTTGGGCAGAGAAGGCACAGTCTTGTTACCTGAGATCATTTAAAGAAAGATACCAAAGGCAGAAGCTAGGCTCTTCTGCATGCAAATAAATTTATTTATTTATTTATTTATTTATTTATTTATTTATTTAATACTTTAAATTTATGGATTGCCCAATCCCTGAAAACACAGGGCTCTGGGAGATGTACAACAGGAGTTAAAAACAGCAAACATAACGTTATTAAAATTAATAAGTAAGTCATTCCTTACATTCTTAAAATAATCTCCAGATGGCGTCACTAATTTTATTTTAAGCCTGTTCTGGACTGTGTTGCTGCCTCGCGGGCAGGGTAAGGAGGAGGCAGAAATGAAATAAGATGGAAGAAAAGGGGAGGGTGCTAGCCATGATGGAAAACTGCTGCTGTCTCAACCAAAAGCCTGGTGGAACATCTCTGCCCTGGTGGTGTTTGGCAGGGAAGTTCCGTCAGGTTAGACCCAGGACCAAAAAAGCCCTGGCTCTGGTTGAGGGCAGCCAGATATCTTTGGGCCCAGGGATCACCAGTAAATGGTTCGTAGTGTTGTTGTTTTTTGATGTTTGTGGCTTTATAGACTGTGTGCTGTACAATTTGCTTAACTCGTAGTGGAGTATAACATTATCTCGGGGGCATACCAGATGTAGTCTGCCACTAAATCACAGCCCTGCCTCAAAATATGGTCTTATATCAAGTCAGTGTATTGGTCCATTTCACTCAGTATACCTGTTTGGACCAAAAGGGTGTTTAGACTCAGAAGGGTGTAACTCTGCTAAGGATTGCACTGAGAGACAGGGCTAAAATTGAATAGCAGAAATGTGTGAAATTATGTATAGCTCCTCACCAACCCATCCCCTCTCCTTTCCTAATAAAAGCCAAACCAACATGAAGCTTGTTCATAAATAATGCTGGTACTATGCCTTCATCATATCTCTGACTGTGGTCACCCCTTAATCTAATGTGATTGGGGTCATTTTTTTACACTAATGGGATAAAATTGAATTTTGGTTTTAGAGCATATATATTTGATGTCCTACATATTGCCACATTGCTCTTGGGTGATTCCACATTCTTCTTGTTCATTCCCTTCTCCATGTAGACTTGTAGAGCTCAAAAGTGATGAGTTGGCAGCATTCTGATGAAACAGAGAATAGGTTGGGGCAGATTCTTTATTTGGAATGTCACAAATACACTCAACTGTCTCTTTTCAGGTTCTTGAAGCAGACTGTTGAACATGCAGGCCAAAGATTTCCAGACAGATTCTTTTTTGTCCTAATAAAAGATAGAGAAATAAAGATATTGCTCTATCTCAGAAGGTTTGCTAAGAGTTACTTTGTGGACTGTGCAGGCCTTTGTTAATGAGTAAAAAGACAGATGCACATTGCCGCTGGCACCCTGTCACTCTGAAAACAAGTCGAGTTTACGTTTCACTGTGATATGGCTAGTTATATTCCATCCCACCAGGTTCAATGTAATATAATGTTATGGAAGGACAATATTGAGTTTTCTCAGTTTTGGGGAAGAGGAATGCGGCATCCTCCTATTCACACACATGTCAATTGCCCCTATTTTCTTACACCTCTCCCTGCAAATTCACTGTTTTTAGGGTCAATTCACATGTCACAGTGTCCTTAGGGTCACCTTGAGAACTTTTTTGTGTGTATTTTGTGTGTATATGTATATGCCTGAATGTCATGGTTGGGGCTTGGACATTTCAGAGAGGTGTCTTACTATTGCCTCTACGACCCAGCCCTGGTATTCCTTGGAGATCTCACTTCTAAGTACTTGCCTGGGCTGGCCCTGCTAAGCTTCTGAGATGAGAATTCTTGATTAGACATGGTCTGAGAAGTCCGAGGTGTGTGTAGGTCTGATTCGGATCAGGGGCTTAAGCCTTCCTATGCACCGCTGTACTGTCTTGAAACAACCCCAGGTATCTGCTGTTTGCTCAAATGGGGAAACTTACATATACTAAGATACATAGTGGCTCCCCAGGGCTAATTCAGCTCAGAAAAACTGTGCAGTGGGGAAAGCTTACGCAATCTCTCCTTGTGTGCTATGGTCCTGAAACATATTTGGACTGTATTTACCTGGGAATCAAGTTTCCAGAGGGGAACTCCCAGGTAGTGTTTGCCAACCTCCAGGTGGGTCTGGGCATTCTCCCAGAATTATAACTGATCTCCAGACTTCAGAAATTAGTTTCTTTGAAGAAAGTAGAAGTTTTGCCTTGGGAAATTCCTGGAGATTTTGGAGGAGTGGTGTCTGGGGAGGGTAGAGCTTGGGAGGGGAGCAGCTGAGCAAGGATATGATGTCACAGAGTCTGCCTTCTGCCCTTTTAGAGTCTGCCTTCTGCTTGTGGAATCCCCCAGGAGGTCAAATAACACTATTTGTACTATTTCAGCTCAGGAAAATGGTGTTGTGGGAAGGGAAGAGCCCTTCCTCTCCACATGCCATAGTCCTGAACCAATTCACGCCCCCCCAGAGCTTTCAAATAGAGTTTCCATAGGGAACATGTAGACTATGACTGCCAGTCCCCATGAAGGACTTGCATACTTCAGAACATGTAGTTCGGTCCACAGAGTAGTCAATCGGCTGTTCCATAGGATTGTGTCTGTGTACTCTAATGGAACCAGCCTAGGTCAGAGTTACCCCTATAACATCTCACCACTTGGGGAAGGAGAGCATGCCACAGGCACATCTCTTCATTTCCATGAATATTTATGAAAGAAAGAAGCAGGTCTTGAAATAAAGGGTATCAAGCTTATTGATCTTCTTTTGCTAAATTATAGTCCTAGCATGCTTGCCTGCCCTTAGCAGTCATGTCCTACTGCTGCTTGGATCGGCAGCAGGATGTTTTGTTTTTTTTAAATGGCTGTTGAGTTTCTAGGAAAAACTTAAAAGTAACGTCAGTCCTCTCTAGGAATCATTGGAAACTCTATGAATTTTACTATAGGCTTTCTGGCAATTCCTAGAGAGGTATGCTATCGCTTCTAGGTTTTCTGGATGTTGCCAGTGGCCACCCCTGCATGTCCCCGCTTCCCTGTCTCCCACTGGCTGCCATGCCATGCCTGGCAATCCTAAAACCTAGTAACTATGATCTGTTTAATGGCAGATTCATAGAACTGCATGTGGCATGTAATTCCTCCCCAAGGTAGCACAATTGATCAGTAAGAGAAGTGAACTGGATTTTTGTCCTTTTCAAATCCAAAATTATTTCATTGCTGGTCCCCTTTCCCCAGCTGCTGAATAATTCATGCTTTCCTATTGGAATTTCTCAGGATTCTGTTGCACTTTAATTATGGAGACAAGCTTCTTAAGGAAATGCTAGTGAGCACGAATATTTTGCTGCCAATTTTATTGCATCATGGGAATTTAAGTTAATACTTTTAAGAGCAGGGCAGGCCTGTAGCCACGAGGGGGCTGACAAGGATGACGCCCCATCCTGAATATGCCCTGCCCCCTCACCAAACAGCTACATTTTTTTGTCATTGTGAAGAAATGCCTTTTTCTCCTGGGAGGCTGGCAAGCAGCAGAATGTCCCAATCTGTGTATTTTAACAGGTTCCCCTCACTACCACATTGAGGCACAGAAAAGGCAGGAAGGAGTGGGAAATCAGCCCACCTTCTTACAAATGCTAATTGATCTAGCAGGATAGACAAAAGGGATGGTCAACCCCCCTCCCCTCTCCCTTCTCCAAGCAGAGAACAACAGATATTTGGAAGTGTCAAAGGATATACAGGTGGCTTTTTGGCTGCTGAAAGCCCCTGGAACTGGGTCCTTGCCACTGGCTCCATTAGGGCCCCCAATGCCTCCATGCTGGTGCCACGGCAGGCCCTGTCAAGTGGCCAGCTCTGTGCTTGTCCCAAGGTTGCTGCCATAGGCAGTGGCCTCCAAGCGGCTCCTACTGGCCCCACCATGTTCTTCACTGCCCCTGGACCCAAGTCGCAGGAGTGTTGTGTGGGTGGCGGTTTGGCTGCTGTGGGACTCTACCAGGGGAATAGTCTGATACCACCAAGCATGCCCAGGACTTTCCTTCCCAAGGTGGCTTTTCTCCAACTTGGCTGTTTTTTCTCCAGTTTGGCTTCTTAACGACATCATTTTTCCCCATCAAGGGAGAAAAAAGGGAGAGCAACCACTGACCAGTGAATGATAGTGTATGTAAGGGGGACACACACAATGTAGTTAAAGTGGTTGGGCAGAAGCAAAAACCTAGTATGGAGTCCTCCCCTCCTTTGTCCACTGAAGTCAGCTAAGGAACTTTGGGTCTTAATACCCTGGCCCAAAAGGTGTCCCAACATCCAACTGGATGAAGAGTTCTGGAGAATGTGGAATCTTGCACAATCTGTTATCTTGTTCACCATTTATGGTGGTGAGGGGGTGAATTTTGCTAGGGAATGGCTACCCACTTTTTAAAAAGCATGCTGAGTCTGGGTTTGGGGTGGTAGGGTCTGCACCAACCTGCTCTTATGCTGGGGGGGGGGGCTGGTTGCCTGGACAAACTGCTCCCTGAACAAAACATTTCTCCTCCCCAACAAAAAATTTCTGCGTACGGGCTTGGAGCAGGGGCAACTGAGGTACCCCTAAAACAAATACTGTTTCATGTAACTGAATAGAAGAGTCAAGCAAGTGGCTAGAGAGTGAAGGAAATGAGGGTCTGTGTATGAGAGAAATCATGCAAAATTATGTTTCACTGTGGTTTCTTTCTTTCCCTCTTTTACCAGACCTCATCTGTATTCAATAAATATTATTGAATCTGTATTCAATAAATATTATTGAATCTTAAAACTGAGTGTTAAGAAACAAAGCGAGTAGGATTGTTGACTTTTTTTCTGGCAAAGCCTCTTACCTGTATGAGAAACAATAATGCTCCATAGCAAAGGTTCATAGGTTGGTTCATGATCCTGTAATAGTTCATGGATATGTCTGAAATGCAACCGAGAACTTATGCCTATTTTGTCTAAACAGTTGGCATTGCACACTGTTCTTCCAGTGTTTTACCTCAAGTACAAACGCAAAATTCATTTCAGATTTCCCTTGAGGCTAAATTTGGTGATAATTCTATCTTCATCAATTGTATGAAACTAATCTTTATTTTAGAGACCTACTTGCATTTGGACTAGTCTAAGTCTTTATAACAGAAACCAGGTATGAAATGCTGGACATATGCAAGCACTTGCCCAAATAACTTGCACTAGGATATTGGGAAATCACCTTTTCCCCGTGGTTCCAGATTGAGATTTCAACATCTAGAAATTAACTTCTGTCTTCTATCTCTGTCATAGTATGTGGGCTTGCTGGCCATGCTTACCTGTATAGCAGAAGGAGAAGCTATAGCCTCTGTACTTCTACCCCAACTCACTATCTGCTTCTGTCCCCTGCAGGTCAAGCAGGCCCACATGGCCTACCAGTGGTGGTGGTGGTGGTAGTGGGGACGCCATACCTAGTCTCCAAAACAAACTTTGTGACCTATTCTGGGGGGAGGGGGAATGAAAGTGAAGATGTAGCTTCTACTTCTACATTTCCCAACTTGCCTTATCTTATTTCCAGAAGATACAAGTGAAAATTTTCCCCTAACTTCCTTAGCATAAGCACAGTTCAGATAACAGCACAAGGACCCATGCTTTCAGTCAAAGTGCCCTCTCCAGGATACTGAGATTGTGGAATGAGGGGTGGAAACAAAAATGTCATTTGGATGTGGTGGGAACCATGCTGGTTAGGCAATGTCCTCATCATGCACATAGACATTTGGAGGGGCTGTGGCTCAGTGGCAGAGCATCTGCTTTCCATACAGAAGGTCCCTGCTCCAATCCCTGCATCTCAAGTTAAAAGTACCAGGCGTTAAGTGACATGAAAGACCTCTGCCTGAGACCCCAGAGAGCCACTGCCAGTCTGAGACCCCGTTCATACGAGCCCATTTGGGACGGGAGCGGGACGGAACAGGGGCGGAGGAAACGGACGCGATCCCACCTCAACATCTGGGGAGCGTGCCGTCTCCGCCCCTGATCGGGCCCAATGGGCGATCCCCCGCTGCAAAAACGAACCACCTATTTAGGTGGTTGCAGCCGTCTGGAGCGCCCCAAGCCGGCCGTGGGATCAGCGGCGCGTCCTTGCGCCGCCGCATCCCAGCCCCCGGCCGTACTGCGCATGCTCGGGCATGCGCAGTTCGGCAGCCTCCCCCTCCCATCGGGCTCGTCCTCCCCGGCGTCTGCTCTTGCCGGGGAGAAGAGGCGCTGCGGCCAGGGGATCCGTGGGATCCCGCCGCAGCGTCTCAACGTTGGAGCGGCTCTATTAGCCGCGCTTTTGCCTCGTGGTTTCCCTGCTGTGTGGCAGGGGCCTGAGTAGACAATACTGACCTTGATAGACTAAGGGTTGGATTCAGAAGAAGGCAGCTACATGTATACTCTTTCCTTGCTGCCCTGGTGTGCTGCTCACTACAAGGGAAAATGGTGCTGGAACTCTCAGCACCGAGGAGATGCTGGAACTCTCAGATCAGCAGACTTTAGATCACTCTTGAATGTCACAAGGAATTCTTCCCAGATTTAGGAACATTTGCTCTGTTTCAAAAGGAGTATGGTTCAGGCTGGATCATAATTGCTAAAGTTCTGAATGTGCATTAAAAAACCCCACAACCCTAAATAATAAATTCAAGGAAAGCCATTCCTTTTGATAGTTCTCTTACCAAATTTGATAAATAGATGGCTCTCTCTCCTGGCAAAAAGAAAGCATTGCAATGCAAGAGATTTCAGTGGTTTTCAAGAGCAAATGATTGACTACAGAAGTAAATCTCCAACAACCACTACATCTCTCCTTTTAAATATGCTTTTGGGGATGTGAAATTTGCATCTGAGAAGAGATGGGGAGTTAGTGGAAGGAGCTGTGGCTCAGTGTGGCACAGCCCATGCTTTGTATGCAAAAGGACCAAAGTTCAACCCTTGCTTTCTCTGCTTAATGGATGTCAGTCTTGGGAAAATGCTTTCTCTGCATGAAACCCCACCTATCAGAATAGAGAATGCTGAGCATGATGGACCAGTGGTCTGACTCCATATAAGACAGCTTTGTCGACTTGAATACCAGTTCAATTCAATTCTGGGAGCCATTATTCAGAAGTGGGCTGGGCAAGGGAAATTAAAAATGGAGATTTTTATGGCTGACCACTGAGACATCAGAGTGATGGTGTGCATGTTCAGGGTCCAGTGTATGAGACTTCTAATGCAATACTCACACCAGTTGTCAAGAGACAAGAAAAAGTTGTAACCTGGCCCTTGGCATGCCTGTATGCTTGTAAACTCAAAGTTTTAACTCCTGTTTGGCCCTCATAACCCATTTCCCAAACTCAAGCGGAGAAAAACAGTGATGGAAAAGCCATAATTCAGGACAGATGCCTACATTTCAAATTAGAAGCCTGGCTTGGAGCTTCTTTTTTTCAAGGAGGCCAGGAAAAACACAGGACACATTGCAACACAGTATTTTAAGGAAGGCCCTTTGAACAAAGTGTTTTATCAGAGGATTCCCCCCCCCCATTGATTTTTTCCATTTGATAGAAGAATGGTGAATTCAACACAAGGACTGAAATGAGTTCTTTGGCTTGATTAAATTGTTTGGCACCCATTCCTCCGTTCCTTTCAAGTTTGTTGGCTTGTAACTTGGTATCTGTCCTGAACACTGTAAAACTGGAATGGAATTTAGTACCCACATTTGTGACAAGCACTTGCTTTAGCTGCCTGAGAACACACAGTCCCAATCTCAGATGTTAATTTACTAGTGGGGTTGCCAACTCTGAGTAGGGAAATTCCTGGAGATTTGGGGGTGGAGGTTGGGGAGGTTGGGGTTTGGAGAGGGGGAGGACCTCAGCAGGCTATATTGCCATGGAGTCCACCCAAGCAGCCATTTTCTCAAGGAGAAATGATCTCTGTGGTCCAAAGATCAGTTGTAATTCCAGAAGCTTGCCAGGTTCCGTCTGGAAGCTGTCAATCCCTTTTACTTAGTACCCACCCATCTCTCAGTATCCTATAAATAAATAAATAAATAAATAAATAAATAAATAAATAAGAATCAGTAAATAGAAATCTTCAGATACCGTCTGCCCCCTGCTGGTACTAAATTAGTTTTTTAAAAATGTATTGGCGGTCCTAATCGTGATTTTAAATTGTGGTCTTGTGTGTATTTTTATAACTGTTTTATTTCCATTGTAAACTGCCTTGAGATCCACGAGGTAGAAAGGTGGCTAATAAATGCTTTAACTTCATAAATCAATACGAATCCTGTAAGCTTGGATTCTACATATGTGGGGAGGATGGAGAAATTCTAGTTGTGCAGTGGGAAGCAAAATTCATTCAGCATCTGTGTCAGGAGTTGGGGTTAGTATTGAAAACAAATTCCAGGGCTGACCTCTGGGAAGCCATGATTCCAGGGCATCATATTCTCTACAGGTTGGGCTAGGAGGTTTTTCCCCCCTCTGTTGCCATGCAAGCCTATCAATGTGTTTTTATGGAATATGGACTGTGCGAAGGGACTGTACAACATGGAGACCTGAGAATACCTGTTGAGACTGCACACCTGAAAGAGGGACACATTCCTTTAGTGTTGCTGCCACAGTGATAGTCCAGAGTCACCAGCCATCTTACCTGCTGTGAGATGCAGTTCCATAAGCCTGTACAAAACCTCAGATGCCATGCCATGGAAAAACATGAGGACAGAGAATTCCAGATGCCATTAGGAGTTTCTTCAAGCACATGTAGGCAAACCCCCCCCTCCAAACCTGCAAAGCTGCACATAACTCTGAGACGCCAATATTAGTTGCTTAGCAACTAATTGCTCAACCATCAGCCAGCCGGCTAGGGCCATCAAGAGACAAAGGCCCTAGCCCAGATGATTCATACAGCCTTCAGGTGCCAGTCAGTGGACCAAGTTTCTAGCTCTCAAACATTGACCACTCCTTAGTCCCCCTCCCCTCTTCCAGCCAGCCAATAGTATGTTTTATGGGACGGACTCACAGAAGGTGTCAGAGGAGGATGTGGCCAGCCTAGCCAGCCCCCCCCCCATACCACATTATAAAAGATGTTGCCCGACCACATGGTCTCTCTCTTACCCCCTCCACGACCCCTATCGAAGCTTTGACCCTCTTATGTCCAGCTTACTATCCACATACCCTACCTCCATCTTTAACCTCTAGTCTGCAGCTAGAGTCCACGTGGTTCTGCTGGTTCAGAGCATGTGTTCACCATTTTCTATTTCTAAACCCCTCCATTCTTCCATTGGAACGGAATATAGCCCAACCAACGAATATCCTGCTAAAGCAACTGTGTTAAGGATCTATCTTTATTTCCTAGCATATGTATAAATGTGTGTGTGGTTGTGTATTGTTTGAATGATATATATCTCCCAGTAAAGAGACATTATATTTTACTGAATCCAGACTCTGTGTTTGTTCAGATATAAATAGGTGAGAACCCGAATTTGCCTATTGCCAATTAATAATCATAACTTCACCTAGACTAATTAATAATTAAAGGCAATTTGGCTAACACCTCTCAACAGAAATCTGTGTGTATTGTGCCTTGTAGTTTAGAAGTGGCAGAGATAATAATGATTAATTCAGAAACTGGAGCACATGCCATCTTTTTGTGATCTTTTCCCCTTGCGTGGACAAATAGGGAAAGTCAGACGTGTCAGCATCTCTGAAGTGTGCTACACATGAGCTTATTTGGTGTAGTGATTAAGAGCAGTGGACTCTAATCTGGGAAAAGCAGGTTTGATTCCCCGCATGAAGCCTGCTGGGTGACCTTGGGTCAGTCACAGCTTTCTCAGAGTTCTCTCAGCCCCACCTACCTCACAGGGTGTCTGTTGTGGGGAGAGGAAGGGAAGGTGATTGTAAGCAACTCTGGGACACTAAGTGAAGGGCAGGGTATAAATCCAACTCCTCCTCCTTCCCATCCTCCTCCTCCTTCACAACAATGTGCACAGCCCCTGGAATACACATTAAGTTGCTCTATGCAGTATGAGCCCCCTGATGTTTGAAACTGCTTTAGTTTGGCTGCTTAGCTTTAATGTAATATTTGTGCACATGTGTTTAAACTCCCTATCAAGTCAGAGATTATGTGAAACATCACTTTCTCCAGCAGACTTCTTGAACTGTACTAATTGGATCATGAGGAAGGATAGAAAATATCATAAGCAAACTGTCCTCCCTGCCTATCTAGAGCACTGATGCTGTAAATTTTGTTGCAAATATGTTCAGCTCTTAAGATTACCATATTCAGAGGTGGTGCATGGTGATCATATGTGAGCAGATTATTAGTCTCTTTGGCTCCCAGTAAGCTATCACAAAGCTTGCTGAATCAGTTTGCATTGCATTTATCCAGAAGTGAGCATGTGAAAAGATGCTGTTAATTCAAATTGATTGGGAGCCATTAGGGTAATTGAGGTCCCAGTCACACGGGCCGGAAAATGCGCGGGGGGGGGGGGAACGTGCGTCAGCCCGATCACATGTCCTGTGGAGGTCCCATGGGTATGCTGTTAGGTGCCAATCACACGGCTATCCTGCAGCGCGGCAAAGAAGCGGAGTGGCGCGATCACACTGGCAATCGCTAGGCGCCGCTTCTGTGGCAAATGGGAATTTTCCTCCCCACCACAGTGTACGCATGTGCCGGTGGGCATTTGTGTGCATCCTGTGGAGACTTAAAAAAAAAAGAAACATCCGGTTTGCGACAGGACATGGGCGGGTGCCAGATGCCACAGGATTCCAGCAGAAACGTGATCTAACGCCAGCCCTTGCCCTGCGTTTTCCGGAAACTAGCACATCATACGTACTAGTTTTTTACTCCGTATCTTCAGCAAGAAGCCACGGGTTAGCCACGGGTGGACTACACTTCCCAGATGTTGCAGTGTGACCGCGCTCGGAAAATCTGCCTATCATCCGTATCTTTAGTGCGGCAAATGTTCCATGTGAACGGGACCTAAGAACTACTTTGATGAACACCAAAAGGTAGAATTTTATTGAAACAGTTATTGATGACTGATTGATATGAATGTTTTGAGTTATGTAATGTGGGACAAAGGATGGGTTGTAGTAGAACTCAAGAAGACTGTGAGTAGGCTGAGTGAAAATGCCCAGGCACAAAAAACCAATTGCCCTGTATTGTATGGCTTGTAAGGGAATACAGTGAAACAACCCACCAAACTCCCATGAACATGAATGATTGAACTGATTGTCAAACAATCAGTCTATGTTTGCAGCTGGAGAACAGGATGACAGCCAAACCACTGGGTATTCAAGCATCCCTATTCAGGAGCTGATATTTCACACTGAAAAATAATGATGGATATATTGATTTATTTGTTAAATTCTGGGAAAGGCACTCGAGGTGCTTTACAGTCTAAAGCATTAAAAGCCAAACACACACACAGTGCCGGATTTACGCATAAACTAAATGAGCTACAGCTTAGGGCCTCGCAATCTGCTGGGGCCTCAAATAAAAAAAATATAAAAAATAATTTTAAAAACCTCATAGAAAAATCACTCAAATGAAGTCAGACATATCACAATGATAAATTCTAAATAATTTTAAATATACAAAATATAGGTAAAGGCAGGGCTCTAGTCGGGGGGGAGCGCTCCGGAGCGCCGCTCCGGAAGAGAACCTCCAGGGGGCGGGGCGGTCACGTGGTGAAGCCCCGCCCCCTACTTAACCCCGCCCTCTGCTTCGATCCTCATTCCGTGTGAGAACGAGGACGAAGCAGGAGGGTAAGTAGCGGGGCCTTCCCTTCCCCGGGGCCTTCCCTTCCCTCCCCCATCCCCCCCACCCCGTCCATCCTTCTCTCTCCCGGCCGCGTGTAGCGGCCGGAAAAGAGAGGCCCGGGCCCTTCCCTTCCCAGCGGAGTGCGAATGCGCTCCGCTGGGGAGAATTCTCCCCCCACCCCGACCATCCCTCTCTCTCCTGGCCGCGTGTAGCGGCCGGGAAGAGAGGCCCGGGCCCTTCCCATCCCCCCCACCCCATCCATCCCTCTCCCGGCAGCGAGGAAGAGGCCGCCAACCTCCACGGCCTTTGCTTTCGCCGCTCCCGGTCCGGGAGCGGCCAGAGCAAAGGCCAGAGCGCCCACCCCACTCTTT
>NW_015172165.1:45119-45266 GCF_001447785.1 Gekko japonicus | reverse complement strand
ATCTAGGGTTCCCAGTCTCCAGGTGGTGGCTAGAGATCTCCCAGGATTACAACTGGTCTCCAGGTAAAAGAGATCAGTTCCCCTGGAGAAAATGGTTACTTGGGAAGGTGGACTGTATGGCATTATACCCTACTGAGGTCTCTCCCC
>NW_015172165.1:42718-44733 GCF_001447785.1 Gekko japonicus | reverse complement strand
GTTTCCCTTGCTCAAAAGCCAGTTCCAGAGAGGGCCCTGCAGGAGTATCACTCACTGGGTTGAATGGGGCTTCCTCATCTGCCTCTGCAGGAGGGCGGGGTGGGGGGAGAGAACAGCCCGTCAGTGTATTTTCTGTTGCTCTCTCACTCCCCCACCCCAAAAACGGTCTTGCTCTTGTGATCTTGTGGTATATTCATTGTATACATGTAGTGGAATTGTCTGCTCTCTTCCCCTAATATCTGTGTGATTTGGTTTGGTCCTGTTGGATGGAGCTCTTGTTTCAGTTTCGTTTTGTATAAACTGTGCATCTCAGTGCTGAGCATATTTTATTTCTATTTGATTTCTTATTTGTTGTGATGCCCTCCCCACTTTCCCCAGGGCCCCCCCACTAAAAATGTCCTAGCTACGAGCCTGGGTGGGGAACCATCAATATAGACTCCAGCCCATCCAGGGAGGATTGTATTTATGCCCTGTTGGTTAGTAAGTATATGCTTACTCCTACAGTTGTGCCTTATTCATTTAGTGTGTGTTTGTGCTCCATAATTGTGTAAATAGTAAAATAAATTATTCTATTTGGGCCAATAATCTGTGTTGTGCTCTGACCCCATAGTCTCCCCCACACTGCACAATACCAAAGGGAGCCATGGGAAGCAAGGAAAGGCCAGACCCCTGGGTTGCCAACTTTCCAGGGAACCCCCAAAGATTGGGGATTCCATCTCCAAATAGAAAGATTTGGCTACAGGGGTCTCACTGTCCCTCTAAAAAGGCAGTGACAATTCAGTGAGTGGTGGCAGGGAACTTAAGGAGTGAGATACACCCACAGGACGAGGGTGGAAGGTGAAAAGCTGAGTTGTAAACTGGAGCCCGTTTCGCCACAGTAGGCAACCAAGCTTGGTTCAGACAAAGGAAGGAAACCCTTCGCAGGCCTTTGTGAGGAACTCATTGGGGCCAGTCCGAACTAGGGTAGCCAGTTCCAGGTAGGGAGATTCCTGGCGATTTTCTGGTAGAGTCTATGGAAGCCAGGGTTTGGGGAGGGGAGAGACCTCAGCTGAACAAAATGCCATAAAGTCCACCTTTCAAAGCAGTTATTTTCTCCAGGCAGGAGAAATCTGTTATCTGGAGTTCAGTTGTGATACCTGGCAATCTTCAGGCTCCACCTGGAAGTTGGCTACCCTGTGTCGGAGTTAGTGCTTCAGAGCAGGGTCTGTAAGATCCAGGTTCTGGCTGTAGAAGATGAGTGGTTGATTTTGGACCAGTCACAGACTTTCAGCCTAACCTACCTCACAGGATTGTTGTGCAAGTCAAAAGGGGGAGAGGAGAATGATGTAAGCTGCTTTGGTCCCCATTACAGAGAAAGACTACTTTTCCTCCTGGGAAATGTATTTATTTAAATTTCTATCCCGCCCTCCTGGCCAAGGAAACCAATGTTGCCAATCTCCAGGTGAGGGCTGGAGATAACTCAGAATTACAATTGCTCTCCAGATGGCAGAGATCAGTTCCTCTGGAGAAAATGGTGGACTCTGTGTCACCCTGCAGAGATGCCCCCACCCCCCCCATGACAGCCAATGTGACATGGCAGTCAGGGCTTCAGAGCACAGTAGAGGCTACAGAGGGGGAGAGAGAGATGAAAAGCTGAACAGTGAGGGAGAAATAAAGGTAGGTTGATGAGCGGCTGAGAAGTAGATAGGGTTGCCAACTCCAGGTGGGAAATTCCTGGAGATTTGAGGGATGGAACCTGGAGAGGGTGAGGTTTGAGGAGGGGTTGGACCTCAGACAGGTACAATGCCATAGACTCCACCCTCCAAACCAGCCATTTCCTCCTGGGTAACAATTGTTGCCAATCTGCAGGTGAGGGCTGAAGATCACTCAAAATTACAACTGCTCTTCAGGTAGCAGAGATCAGTTCCTCTGGAGAAATGGTGGACTCTGTGTCATTATATCCTGCTGAGGTCGCCACAGCAAATTGACGCTGAGTGCCCAAGGCCAGGGCACTCTCCCAGAGCCTAGCCAGGGGG
>NW_015172165.1:16292-41936 GCF_001447785.1 Gekko japonicus | reverse complement strand
TATCTTTAATACCTAAATAATTTTTTAATTAATGTTTAAAATCATTATTTAGAAAATGTTTGTCATCTTTTATTTTCTAGCATTTACTTTTATTTTCCTATTTTAATTTAAAACGTTCTGTTCTATGAGCCTTATTTGTCATTTTAAAACCCTTTAATTATGTAATTATTTCTGTGATTTTGTAAACACATCCTTTATTATTTTTTTAATAAAAAATTTTCAAATATTAAAAAGGCATATATATTTTAAATTTTTCTGAGACCAGCTGATGTAATTTAAAACAGTAGGGGGCCTCTGGGTTTTGTATAGCTTAGGGCCTCAGCAAGTCTAAATTCGGCCCTGCACATACACATATTTATAAAGCAGAAACTCTCTCCAGCCATTAGTGTGCCCCTCAGGAACCAATAGCTGGACTTTCTGCCTTCCCAGGTTCCTTGGGAGGTGGTGGGCTCTCCTTCTTTGGCTAGAAGGCCATCTGACAGCCATGCTGATTGTGTGGACTTAGGCAGATCATGAGAGGGAGGGCAGGAAGGGCTGCATCAGTGCTTAGTTCTTGTGGCCCTTTCTTACATGGCTAGGGAAATGCCGATCACCACTTTGGGGTCAGGAAGCAATTTTCTCCAGGCCAGTTTGCTTGGGGATCCTGGCAGGCCCATAACTACAGTGGGGCATTTCTGGGCTCCACCCCTTCAAATGTGAAGCATGCCCCATAACAGCTGCTGCCCCTCCCTCCCCTCCTGTGACATTACAAGGTCCCTCCAGCTGATCAGTGGGAGCCCCCTCCCTCCCCTCCTCCAAGATTTAAAGGGCCGTCCAGCTGATCAGTGGGCCCTTTAAATCTTGCAGGAGGTGAGGGAGAGGGGCAGCTGCTGGCTGCACACCTTCCCTGAACAAAGCGTGCTGCCGTTTGGAGTCCAGGGAAGGCATGCAGCCACCCCTCCCATATCCCCTCCTCTTCTGCTCCAGGTGGATCCTGGAGGGGTTTTTTGCCATCTTCTGGGCATAGAGCAGGGATCACTGGGGATGTGGGGGAGGTAGTTGTGAATTTCCTGCATCGTGCAGGGGGTTGGACTAGATGACCTTGGAGGTCCCTTCCAACTCTATGATTCTGTAATTCTAACCAGAGCTGACCTTGGACCTTCCAACTCTATGATTCTGTGAGGGTACTCAGGTCTTTCCACAGCCCCTGACAGTGGGAAAAGGACCACCTAGACTGGATTCATTGGTGGCCTCTTCAGACATTGATGGCTTGAGCTACCAGGACTGGGATTCTTTTTTTCTTATACGCACATATAACTTTAAAAACCCTGTTTTTATTATGGAAAAAAGGGACAGGGTAAAACCGGCTTTTACCCTGTCCCTGGAAAAAATGCAATCTGAGGAAACAGAAAATTGTGCACAAAAATGAATTATGGATTAAGAGAGAAACAAAGGGATTTCCAGGTTGAGAGACGAGTAATAAGAACCTTGAGGTCCTTGATGGTGGAAGTGCTGTCAAGTTGCCACTGACTTATGGTGACCTTGTAGGGTTTTCAAGGAAAGAAACAAACATAGGTGGTTTGACATTACCCGTCTCTGTGGTTTCCCATCCAAGGACTCTTTCTTTGGAGGTTTTTAAGCAGAGGCTAGATGGCCATCTGATAGCAATGCTCCTTCTGTGAACAGGCAGATCATAAGAGGGGAGGCAGGAAGGGTTGCATCAGTGCTTAGTTCTGATGGCCTTTTTTTACATGACCAGGGAAATGCAGATCTCCACATTGGGGCCAGGAAGCAATTTTTCTCCAGGCCAGTTTGGCTGGGCATCCTGGAGGTTTTTTTGGGTTTTTTGCCATCTTCTGGGCAAGGAGCAGGGGTCACTGGTAGTGTGGGGGGGAGGTATTTGTGAATTTCCTGTATTGTGCAGGCAGTTGGACTAGATGACCCTAGAGGTCCCTTCCAACTCTATGATTCTGTAATTCTATGACTAACCAGAGCTGACCATGCCTAGGTTCTGAGATCTGATGAGATTGGGCTAGTGTAGACCATCCAGGTCAGTGTATTGAAGTATTTATGCCCTGTCAAATGATTGGCCCATCTAACTGAATCTGGGACATTCTATGTACAAATCATGTGCTCTCCTATTGAGCTTAGAGAGATACCTATACAATTCATTGAGTGTTACCTCTCTTCCTCAGGTAGCTATTATAGTAACAGATGGGCGTCCCCAAGATGGTGTGAAGGATGTAGCGGCCAGAGCAAGAGCTCTTGGGATTGAAATTTTTGCCATTGGTGTGGGCCGTGTAGACATGCACACCTTGCGGCAGATTGCCAGTGAGCCCCTGGATGAGCATGTAGACTATGTGGAGAGCTACAGCGTCATTGAGAAGCTGACCAAGAAGTTTCAAGAAGCATTCTGTGGTAAGTCCTCCAGATGTTTCCAAGGGGAATAAAAGATGGAATCAAGATGGAGAGAGATCTCAGTGCAGGATGCATGAAACACAGAACCTAAGGATGTGCATGTAGGAACAGAAAGAAGCATGAAGCATGGAGGGAATTCATGTAGGGCTGAGATGGGCTTTCATGACAACATATTTCCAGTGTGAAATGCCTTCCAGAAGAACCATAGAGTCATATACCTTTTTTACAGGGTCCCCAAATATGGAGTCAGGAAGCAATGGTTTCTCATGAAATGTGCCATTTCAGCTCATCCCTATATTCACATAGTACATACTTTTGAAATATATGACCATAGATAGGGTTAATTAAATGTGGCCATAGATAGGGTTAATTAAGAATACTGTAAGCCGCTCAGAGACCCCTGGGGGAGATCGAGCGGGATAGAAACCGAAATAATAAATAAATAAATAGATGACTTGGTTTGCTTAATGTCACAGATACCAATCACTTCCCTGGAAAGTTTAGATGATACACATTTTTATCATTGGCTATTTATTTGACTATCATTGTATTAATTTTGTTGTGAGTTGACTTTAGCAGTTTATCTAGAGAGAATATAAATGTTCAAGATAAATACATATGTATAATGAAGACATAGATTTTTTAAAATAAGTTTTTAAAATACAGAGAGGTAAGGAAGGGAAAAGGGGAAGGGGGAAGGGAAAGGGTAAAAGCAATAGTTTCCTGCATGTAACTTTCTTCTACTTGTAATGTCATGTTATACACAGATAAACTGCAAGATTTAAAAGTTCATAAAGTCCTCTTAATATTATATTATTAAAGAGTTCATATATTTATATTTCTCTCTTATCCAGTTATAGAATGGAGTCCAACAAAGTATGAAGACATAGGTTTTTTTACCTTGAATAGTACAGAGTTAGGCTAAAAAAAGTTCTGAACATACTTCAGCACAAAAACATAAATAATAGAAAGTTTTCAAAATCTACTGTCTACCTTGTTTTTCTCAACTTTCCCCCACTTTTTATTTGGTGCACAGAGTTCAAATGAATTTTCCTGGAAAACACACACACACCTTCTCTTAATTCCATCAGTGTGAATTTTGATTTTGAATGGTTGTTGAATTCAGTGAGAGCCCATATGGTGTCGTGGTTAGAGGGTCTACTGGGATTTGGGGCACCCAGGTCTGAATCCCTACTCTATCATGGAAGCTCCCTGCGTGATCTCAGGCAAGTCAAATACTGTCAGCCTGACCAACCTCACAGGGTTGTTGTTGTGAAGGTAAAATGGCAGAGGAGAACAATATAAGCTACTTTGCGTTCCCAAAGGAGACAAAGACAGGATATAAATGAAGTACTTTTTAGCACTGGATAACACTGGATAGCTAGCCGGCATTGAAGTTCAGTCTTTGATCATGAGGGATGCAATGCCCATCATATTATTTGTTCATTAAAAACTTTTCTTTACTATTGTACTGAACCAGCATTCCTCCCCCTAATAGTAAACCAGCTAGCCCTTGTATGGATAATGAACATGGGCTGCAGTCACACGGAGCATTAGGCACACTAGAGAGACGGAAGATAGGCGGATTTTCCGGGTGTGATCTCACCGCCATATCTGGGAAGCGTAGAGCTCCCGTGGCTCACCCGTGGCTTCACTCCGAAGATGTGCGGTAAAAAACTAGTACCTCGGAGGTACTAGTTTCTGGAAACCACGGGGCAAGGGCGGGCACGTGATCGCATTTCTGGTGGAATCCCATGGCATCCGGCACCCGCCCATGTCCCCTCGCAAAAAGGGTTTTTTTTTTCAAGTGTCCTCGGGATGCGCACAAGCACCCAATGGGGCATGCGCACACGTCGGTGTACAGAAAAAAAACACTCATTTGCCACGGCGTGCCGCTTCTTTGCCGCACTGCAGGATTGTGGTGTGATCGGCACCTCCCCCCTACCACAGGACCTCCACGGGACCTCCACGGGATGTCTGCTCACACAACCGTGCGTTATTTTGCCCCGGGGCAAACAGCCACGCTTCCTCCCGCATTTTCCTGCCCATGTGACCGCAGCCCCAGTACAACAGGGCCACCCACAGACAAGTAAAACAACCCAAAGTAAAGGAGCAACAACACAAAAAATAATCCTGTTGAGAAGACTCAAAATGTCCCAGAAAGGATGGAATGTTGAGAGGAAGATAAGTGTCAAGTACAGAGACAAAGATGGAGGAGATAATGGGGGGTTGATATAGTTCCTTCCTTGATGGGAGATCACCTTGCCATTAAAAGTACAAAGCCCACTGTTGAGAATCACCCCCACATTGCTAAGTATGCATGGCCAAGACACATACCCAAATATAGCCAGCTTACTCAAGGTTTGGGTCTTGTCAATGCCTGGATGGAAACACCCCTTGAGAATGGTGGGTGCAGGACTTACCCAAAGAACATCCAGTGATACCATGATGTCTCTTCCAGCTGCCTAACCAGAGATGATATCACCATACTGCAGGATGCTGTAGACTTTTGGGTGAATCCCAGAGCACCCTGCACAGCCAAAAGTGACGTTACAGTATTGTTGAACACTGTTTCTTGTCACCCTATCAAGTGGTGAGGGCACCAAGGCTGATGGAAGGAGTCAACCGACTGCCAAAGCAGACCATGTGGCCACCCTTCCTGGGACACTGTACATTCAACCCTCTTGAGTTCCATGATGAATATAAAGGTAGCTAATAGATGGAATAAATAACCAACCTAAGCTGTAAAGGCTATTTTCAGCATACATCAGAAAGACAGAAGAAATTGGGCCACACAATTGCTTTGGGAGGGAATCCCAGAACTGAACCCCAGTGCTTGTTACCCCAGTGCTTCCGAGGCTGGGGGCACAGTGAGACGGAGGCATAGACAAGACAACGATCTCTGTTGCCCAGGCATACGGCAGCATAGCTGACAAAGGCCTGACTGATTGCAAATATTGATGCCGTATTTGACGGGTCATTTAAAGTCACACAAGATTTAACCCAGTTAACAACATGCAGGTTTAAGTAAAGGAGCACAGAGGCCTCTTTGTTCTATTCATCTCAGGAGCTCTGTTTAAATTAGGGAAAGTGGGAGGAGAGTCAGCATAAGGTGATATTTCACATTTCAGACTCTGGAGCAAAAAGCATTACAGACAAGGATATTTAATGCTCTTCGTAACAGAGCAGTTTCCTTAAAAAAACAAACAAACCCTGGGTTTATTTGAACAATACAGGGGGCCAAGGCATTGCATGCAGAAAGACATTCTGGTCAGAGACAAGAGGTGCTTCAAGCCAGTGGCTTCAAGTTTAGTGGCACCTCAGTTTTCCCACAAGTACTGCAGGTTTATCTATGGACAGGATGGCTAAATAGAAGCTCTATGTTCAGAGGCAGTATACCTGCAAACACCAGCTATCAGAGGCTGTGCCTTTATGCCCTGAATTGTGGCCTTCCTAGAGCCTCCATACAAAACAGGCTGCAGGAATAAGGTGACTTAGGGGGCCCTAAGGTGTCATTCCCCCATTCTCTGCCCTGAGTTCTTTAGGGAAGGGTTTTTTTTTCCTTACTTCCCCAAAGCATCATGGGGAATTTGTGTACCTCTGGAGATTTTCCTGGCTTTTCTCCTGTTTTCCTCAAAATTGTGTTGCTCTGAAGTTTTGGGAAACATTGCAGTAAAGCTGGGATAGCTGCTTGTGTGTGTGTGAAATTTGGATTTTCTAGCCCATGTGGCAGCCATTTTCCCTGATCCTGTCTCCATGGCAGCCATTTCCTACCCCCACAACTGGGGGGCTTGTTTTTTTTTTTTTAATCAGCAACAGAATGCCATCTCAATACACCATTGTAATAAGGGTTGCCAGCCTCCAGGTCTGGGCAGGGTTTCCCCCGCGTTTGGAGGCTCCAATCTGCCACCGGTCAGCTGGCTGGCAGGCAAAGCCCTGCTCCCAAGCTCCACCTCCAAGAGTGACCACCCACGGCCACCCCTCTCCCTCCTCTCCTGCGAGGATTAAAGGTCTTCAGCTGATTGGCAAGAAGCATGTGGCCCACTAATCAGCTGGAGGGCCCTTTAAATCTTTCAGGAGGGGAAGGAGGGGTGGCCACTGGCTGCATGCTCTCCTAGCGAGCGGGATGGGGGCCACAGTGCGTGGGACTGATTTCCCAGCAGTGATTCACTGCTTGGGATTCAGGTATGCGCTGTGCCCAGCTTGCTGCTGATTTTGAGCTGGGGGAAAATGGTTGAAGGGGGAAGGATAATGTAGCTTCCCCTACTGCCGTTAATTCCCTGAGGCATCTTCCACCTGAGCAAATCTATAAACTCCCTACAAAACTACAAATGGATCCTTTGTGTGTACTATGAAACCCTGATTTGTTTTTTGTAAATTCAGGACACTAATGCATTTTCACTTTGCGTGTCATTTGTTTTATAGCTGTATCAGACTTGTGTGCCACGGGAGACCACGATTGTCAGCAGATCTGTGTCAGCACGGGTGCCTCATACACATGCGCTTGTAAAGAGGGGTTCACACTTAACACCGATGGGAAAACCTGCAGTGGTAAATAATTCTGTTTTAGGCTTAGCTAAACCAGCCGATGTGTCTTCCAAATCCTGTAAATTCTTGCATATTTCAAAAATGCAAGAATCTAGCATTCAGGAAGGGTGGCCATTTCTCACACACCACACCCGCCATGTTACTTCTCATTCCTTTTCCTGCTCCTTTTTGCTTGGCCCCATATCATCTGATTATGAGTTCCCCTCATAATTAGAGATGGATTTATGCACCCCCTAAGTCAACTATATAGCAGCCTGAATAGCTCAGACTGGCTCAGACTTGTTCGAGCTTGAGATCTAAGCATGGCTATTGTTCATGCTTGGATAGAAGGCCACCAAGAAGAACATTGCTATGGAGGCAACGGCAAGCCACCTCTGCTCATCTCATGCCTTAAAAACTTCATTTGGGGGGGGGTCGCCATACATCAGTAATGACTTGACAGGACTCAGTTATTATTCATTAAGCTACACTTTAGGGCCTCAGATTGTGAGGGGTATCTAAACACAAGCAAGTTACTAACTATTACTAAACTATTACTAAACTATTACTCACTGGAGAAGACCCTGATGCTTGGAAAGATTGAAGGTCAAAGAAGACGGGGACGGCAAAGGATGAGATGGTTAGACAGTGTCATCGATGCAACGAACATGAAGTTGAGCCAACTTCAGAGGACGGCAGAAGACCGGAAGGCCTGGAGAGAGCTCGTCCATGGGGGCGCGAAGAGTCGGACTCGACTGTGCGACTGAACAACAACAACAAAATTTCCACTTTTTTTGTAATGTTGTGGGGGCTCTTAAACGTGACATAGCCCTCAGTGTGTCTTAATCCACCCCTGCTCATAATGAGGGTTTTTTTTAGCGTTCTCTGAAAAAGCTCAGAATTCCCCAAGCTTTCTCCATGAAAGCTTTCCTCCCCACAGAGAGTTGAAGATGCTCTGGAGAGTCCATCCTTAGTCAAGTTGCAGGTGGTAGTTTCTCCTGATCTTGCCAATGACATCATTTCATGACTTCATAGTTGATATTTGATGGTAGCTTATTGTGATGGAGCTCAGTCAGACAGGTGGCATCCCATTGATGAGGCTGAAAACATAAAAGAGGCGCAAAGTGACTTTTTTAAACCAACCATGTTGCTAGCTAAGACAAGCTCTTTGTTCGAGGAAATATGGTTTCTTTTTCTCAGTATGGCTCTTGCAGGAGGCCCTCTGTAGAAATTGTATGACTACCCTTAGGCTTACGAGACCCAGCATGGTGTAGTGGTTAGAGTGTCCGACTAGGATCTGGGAGACCCAGGTTTGAATCCCTGCTATACCAGGGAAGTTCATTAGGTGACCTGGGGCCACTCCCAACCTGCCTCTCAGTCTAACCTACCTCACAGGGTGGTTGTTGCAATTGTTGCAAGGGAAAAATGAAGAAAGAATAATGTCTGCCTCTTTGCTTTTATACACACACACACACACATATATATACACATACACACATATATATACCATGTGCAAAGTGTGTGCACTGAATCACAGCCCCTCCTGACTTGTTTTGTTTGCTCTTGCTTGGCACAACAACTGCAGCTTTCCCTTGCATGTCGCTTCCTGCCCATCCAAGTGGGATGACCCCAAAGAGTAATAAGTGCTTGTGGCTGGCACACTCTGGAGTTCTTCATGTACTTGTCTCCAACAAAGTCTATTCCTAATATTTCAGACTAACTTGCATTTTTAAAAAAATTTCTTCTGCTCAGTTAATTGCACACTTGTATCTTCTGTGTAAGCAGCCAAGAATATGCAGACTATCTGGAACTCTTTGTTATCTAGAACTGTACACAATGTAAAAAGAAAACTGATTAGTCCTCAGAATTCAAGGCTTATTGCAGATGTCTTTTTGTTTGACTCCCTTGCAAGAGATCTGCTGGGCCTCCCCTCTTTCGGTTCATGGGGACTGTTCTGCTCCCATAATCCTCAGTGCACTCAATCTTGCTGGACTCCTGAACACTGGGAGAGCTGGGTGTACTAAGCATTGTGCTGAACCATTACCAGCAGTACAGTCTTGCAGAGGAAAAGAGCCCCTAGTAGGTACAGGGTTGCTGGCAGCAAAGCCCAGGATCTCTGGAGGGGTGGTGGTAGAACCTGAGGAGGGAACATTCCAGAAGCTGTGGTCAGTTCTGGGTGGTCATGTGGGAATGACATCACAGTTCCCTCAATGCTCTAGGAATTTCCCCAGTCTCTATGGTAAAGACTGTAGAGATTGGAAAAGTCCCTGCAGCATCACGGAGAAACCATAATGTCATTCCTTTTACTTTTTCTCCCACTGCTCCATTGTTTTAGCACAGGAAAATAAGGCCAGGGGTGGGAGTTGGCCCACTGCAGGTGGGTAAATAGTAAGCCTAAGTGGGCACAATGGAACTCTAGTGTTAAGGCAGTGTGCACCTCCCCTAGTTTTAATGACTGCTTGCCCCACTTTTGAGCTCCTTGTTTTATTATCCTTGTTTCAGAAGAGCTGCAAGAAGGGAGGATTAAAGATTCTACTAATATGGAAGAAGAAAACAGTCTGTTCTCATAGGGCCAGGATCCTGTTGCTTGGAAGCAATGGTGTTCAGGGCAGTCAATCCTCCCCCAGTGAAAGTGCACTGGCGTCCTTAGTTGACCCTCCTAGCCGGTTTCTAACAGAGCCAAGAAAGCACCAGGGAGGACGAAGTGCTCAGTTAAAATTTTTACACTGGCTGCCAGTGGAAGAACAAGTGATCCTCTGAGATGTAGAACCCCTTCTAGCAAACGAAGAATTAAGTTAGTGGTAGTACAGCCAACTCAGTTATTTTAAGCTGTGATCTGGGAAGGTTCCATCAGGCAAAAAATGTAGACAGGACCAATCTCTAGACCCTGTAGTCAGGGTGTGCCAATTAAAACAACTCTCCCTCATTTCTGAGGAGAAACACTTGCCCCCTGGAGCAGTCAAAGAGCACACTACCTTTGAGTCTCTACATATCTGAACATCACATTGTTACCAATGCTGAAAAGAAAGCATGGCAAGCATTTGGCTTTTAATGTATTTATTCTTTTTAAATAAACTATATTATAAATGTCATTAACATTTTGCAGGGTTTTAAAATACCAATGCTCTAAAAGAGAGCAAAAAGAAAATAATGCCTCTGATTAGCAATAGTTAGATATTAAGGCCAAAATGTAAGAATAATACTGAAACAGCTAAGTTCCATTGAGGCACGGGAGTCCCACGGATTTTCCGGGCGTGATCACACCCCAACATCTGGGAAGCGCAGTGCTCCCGTGGCGAACCCATGGCTCCCCTCCGAAGGTGCAGAGTTAAAAACTAGTACCTACGAGGTACTCCTGCGAACCTAGCAGTTCGAAAGCAAGAAATTGCAAGTAGATAAATAGGTACCACTTCGGTGGGAAGGTAACAGCGTTCCGTGCGCCTTTGTGTTTAGTCATGCCGGCCACATGACCACGGAAACGTCTTCGGACAGCACTGGCTCTTCAGCTTTGAAATGGAGATGAGCACCGCGACCCTAGAGTCAGATTCGACTGGCTTTCGAGCAAGGGAACCTTTACCTTTACATACGAGGTACTACTTTCCGGAGGGGCAAGGGCGAGCGTCTGACCGCATTTCCGGTGGACTGTCGTGGCATCCGGCGGCTGCCGATGTTCCGTCGCGACCACAGGATGTGGAAAAGCGCCCAGCGGCGCATGTGCACAAACAGGAAGTGGCGTTTGCCACAGGAGCAGTGCGGCGCGAGTGCCGGTTTGAACGTGCCGTGCTGCTTTTTTGCCGCGCTGTGGACTAGCCATCTGATTTGCACCTGACACCTACCCACGAGACCTCGAAAGGACTTCTGATCGGGCTGCTGCGCGTTATTTTCCTCCGGGGCAATTAGCCACGTCTCCCCCCCGCATTTTCCGGCCCATGTATCCAGGGCCTTAGAAACAGTAATCAGAACTAGTCAAGACATAAGCTGATGTAATGAATACTAATATGTGTGTGGTGTATGGAACAGTGGTTAGAGCAGGGGCTGTATGAACCTTTGGGATTTTGAGAAAGGTGGTGCTGCCCCCAAATGGCTGCCACAGGAGGTGGAGCCAAACTCAAAATGGCTGCCTCTGGATGTCGAGCCGTACAGAATAGCTCCCTTGTCACACTTCCGGGGAAGAAGGAAATCCTGAAGGGGTAATGGAATTTTGAGAAAGGATGGCGAGTGCCACTTCAAAATGGCTGCCTTTGGATGTGGAGCCAAACTCAAAATGGCTGCCTTTAGATGTGGAGCCATACAGAATACCTCCTTCATCATACCCCCTGGGAAGAACAAAATCCTGAAGAGGCAATGGAACCACCCAGGTGCTTACCAGTCCTCCTCAACTTCCAGTGGAAAACTCTTTCAATTGAATGAAGACAGCCAATAACAAGCCCTGCCTTACAATCCCCCATCACATTCTAAAAAGCTTGGCAGATGCCAAGAGAAGTACCAGTGGGTGCATTAACTCCCACAGACATTATGTTGGGGGAACCTAGGTTATAATGTAGGATTAGGAGTGTGGAGAGCAGGTTCAAATTCCAAGTTGCCATGAAATTTAAAGATGCTCACTAGTTGAGGTGTTAAGGCAGAAACTGTGACTGGGATGTGGGGTGCAGCCCTCCAGCAGGACTGATAGAGCTCTGCCTCCAAATGGCCAGTTTGGGTCAGAAAATGGCACTGGGGGAGGGTGAAAGCCTTTCTACCACCAGGTCATGGTCCAGATCTGAATTGGGCCCCAACATGCTTGGGAATTTAGTTTCCCAGTGTTCATGTTTGACTGTGGGACTATCAGAACTGGGTCAGGGGAATCTGGATCTGACTCACACCAAAATGTCTCAGTTAGTTTGGCCCTCACTAGATTACCTGAGGGCAGTTATTCTCTCTCAGCTGATCTTCTTCCCAGAGTTGTTGTGGAGCTAAAACTGAATGACATAGAAACGGTTTGACAAATCTGACCATTTCCCTTCCAGTGAGAAGGTAGTAACTTTGAGTCATGTACCACTTAATGGCAGTCATTATTCTACAGACTACTAGAACAAAAGGCAAGTGAGGACTTTTAGTCTCCCCTTCCCTGTTGGCAAATACAGTTTTGTTTGAAGGCAATCTGTTGTGGACCCTTGGTAAGGGCTGCCTCCATGCTGTGGAACTCGCTAAGTCAGGAGATGAAATTGGCACTGGCCTTCCAGGTCTTCTGGAGCACTAGACTTTTTTTTTTTTGCCCCATAAGGTCTTTGAATCATGGAAGTTTTTATTTTCCTGATCATTTATGCTATTTAATAGCTTTATTTCTTGTATTTTGGATTTTTAGAAGTATCATGTGTAGGGCTGTCCCATTCACTAGACAAACCTAGGCAACTGCCTAGGAGGGTGCCAGAACTGGGGAAGGGCCCCCAAAAGACTTAGAGAGCCATAGGAAGCTCCAGTAGGCTTGCCAACCTCCAGATGGCACCTGGAGGTCTCCTGCTATTACAACTGATCTCCAGACAACCAAGATTAGTTCCCCTGGAGAAAAATGGCTGCTTTGGAGGATGAATTCTATAGCATTATATCCTGCTGAGGTCCCCCCCCAACCCTGCCCTCCATAGGCTCCACCCTCCAAATCTCCAGGTATTTCCCAACCCAGAACTAGCAACCCTAAGCGCAAGGGGTCCAGCCTGCAGGGCAGAGAGGGCACCACATTGGATTGCCAGCTCTAAATTGGGAAATCCCTGGAGATTGGGGGTGGATCCTGGGGAAGGTGGAGTTTGGGGAGGGGAGAAAACTGGGGAGCCAGTTTGGTGTAGTGGTTAAGAGTGGTGGACTCTAATCTGGAGAACCAGGTTTGATTCCCCACTCTTCCACATGCAGCTGCTGGGTGAACTTGCGTCAGTCACAGTGTCTCAGAGCTGTTCTCTCAAGGACAGTTCTGGAAAGAGCTCTCTCAGCCCCACCTACCTCACAGGGTGTCTGTTGTAGGGAGAGGAAGGGAAAGTGATTGCAAACCACTCAGACTCCAAGTGAAGGTTGGGGTATAAATAAAATATCCTCCTCCTCCTCCTCCTCCTCCTCCTCCTCCTTCTTCTTCTTCCTCTTCTTCTTCTTCTTCTTCTTCTTCTTCTTCTTCTTCTTCTTCTTCTTCTTCTTCTTCTTCTTTTTCTTCTTCTTCTTCTTCTGCCATAGAGTCCACTCTCCAAAGCAGCCACTTTCTCCAGGGGAACTGATCTCTGTAGACTGGAGATAGTTGTAATTTCAGGAGATCTCCAACCACCACCTAGAGTTTGGCAACCTTAGTGCCAAGCCAGCATTCCTCCTCTGTATATATACCATGTCTACTCAGACATAAGTCTCAACAGTATTTATTCCCAGGTAAGCATACTTAGGATTGGAGCTTTTGGAATGAGAAAGCTGATATTTCATTACGTTTGTAGAGGTAAGTTGAATGGTCATAGTTTGCTTTTGGTTTCCAAAAACCCTTGGGATGGCCCTGCTCATGTGCCTCGCAGTGGGTAGAATGGTGGCATATAAATAAACTAACTCAATTAATACAACCTTTTAAAAACATAAATTCAGTATTTTCAATGTGTGCTTTGTCCAGTCCAAGTGCCAAGCATTTCAAACTGCTGCTTTTGGCTTGCTGTCATTTGCTTCTCCCCAGCCTGCAGTGGAGGGGCTGCAACAGATCTTGTTTTCCTGATTGACGGCTCCAAGAGTGTGAGACCTGAGAACTTTGAGCTGGTGAAGAAGTTTATCAACCAGATTGTGGATTCTCTGGATGTGTCAGACAGAAATGCACATGTTGGCCTGGTCCAGTACTCTAGTTCAGTCAGACAGGAATTCCCACTTGGGCGATTCAGTTCTAAGAAGGATATTAAAGCAGCAGTGCGAAAGATGTCCTACATGGAGAAAGGGACCATGACTGGCCAAGCCTTGAAATACTTGGTGGACAATTCCTTTGCCATCTCCAGTGGAGGAAGACCCGGCGTCCCTAAAGTGGGAATTGTATTTACAGATGGACGGTCACAGGATTACATCAATGATGCAGCCAAGAAAGCCAAAGAACTAGGTAGGTTGTCAAAAAAACAAAAATCAGGAGAATTGTGTTAAAATACATTCACCATTGGCACAAGCCACTAACTGATCTCTGTCGTCTGAAGCTACCTGGAGGCTGGCATCCCCATGTGGCACCTATTAATTGGAATGGAGATTATAGAAACCTCCTATTCTATTGGCTTTTTACAGGGCACCCATTACTGCCTTCTTTTTCAATGACTTTAGTGATGCTGTATTTTTATCCTCTTTAATGCTTGCTTATTTAAAAATCTTCTGTCTTCCACCAATTCTCTGCTTGCAAAAAACAAAGCAAAGTAAAACATACCTAGTGGCATCATTACAAAAATCAATAAAATATTAAGATAAATCAAAATCAAATAATATATTTTATAATAATAACAGCTATGGATGCCAATTGCAGCTAGGGATTCCTGGGTATTCCCCGGAATTAAAGCTTATCTCTAGACTTCAGAAATCAGCTGCCATGGAGAAAATGGATGCTATGGAAGATGGACTCTATGGCATTGTACTCCACTGAGGTCCGTGTCTTCCTCAGGCTCCATCCCCAAATCTCCAAGAGTTTCCCAACCTGGATCTGGCAACCGTAACCCCCCCATCCCCTGCTGGTGGCCAGGGGGGACCTGGCAGCCCTAATCAACAGCTGATAGGTTCACTAATTAACCAATCATTTGTGACTTATTTGGATCCCTCTGTCCTCAGCACATACAGGAGGGAGGGGGAGAGAGAGAGAGAGAGAGAGAGAGAGAGAGAGAGAGAGAGAGAGAGAGAGAGAATACACACACACACACACACTATAAACCCTACAGTGAACTATTCCCTTGATTGCAGTAACTGTGAAGCCGCTCAGTGTCTTGGCAGACTGCCAACAGAGGCGTACATATCCCTTCTGGAAGTAAAATCACACCACTTTCACCATGTAACTTTCCCAAATGTTATTCCTAAAACATTGCCCCTTCCATATAGAACTGCTATTTACAGGTTTCAAATACATGTGATACATGGCAATGCCAACTCCAAATTGGGAAATTCCTGAAAGTTTGGGCCCATAGGGTCATCAGGTCCCCCTTGGCCACCAGCAGGGGATGAGGAGGTAGGGTTGCCAGATCAAGTTTGGGAAACCCCTGGAGACTTGGGGATGGGGCCTGGAGTGGATGGGGATCTTAGTGGGGTACAGTGCCATAGAGTCCACCCTCCAAACCATCCATCTTCTGCAGGGGAACTGTAGTCTGGAGATTAGGTGTAATTCTGGGGGATCCCCAGGCCCTATCTGGAGGCTGGTATCCATAGGGAGTGGAGTCTGAAGAAGGTGGAGTTTGAGGAGAGGAGGGTCCTCATAGGCCTATAATACTAGGGAGTCCACCCTCTAAAGTGGTAATTTTCTCTGCAGTCTAGAGATCAGTTGTAATTCTGAGAGATCTCCAGGCCCTACCTGGATGTTGGCATCCCTTCCTTGTGAGGTTGTTTCTCCGCTTTAATGATACAGAATATCAATTAATCCCATTCCAAACTGTGAAACTATAGCCCCTCCAACACTAACCGAAAAAGCCATGAAAAAGCCCTATCAAACTGAACAGCTTTATAACTATTCCTAAAACAAGTAACAAAAGTGCCCTGTTTACATTCTCTGAGTAAGATTGCCAGCTAGGGTTGTCAGGTGCCCCCTGGCCACTGGTGGAGGATTGGGGGGGGGGGTAAGGCTGCTACCTCCAGACTGGGAAACACCTGAAGATTTGGGGGTGGAGCCTGGGGAGGACAGAGACCTCCGTGGGGTACAGTGCCATAGAGTCCACACTTCGAAGCATCAATTTTCTCCAGGGGAACTGATCTCTGTAGTCTGGAGATGAGCTCTAATTCTAGGGGATCCCCAGCAGGCTGAGTTAGTGTGAGCTAGCTCACAGTTTTTAGCCTCTGGCTCACACATTTTTGTCTTAGCTCAGGAAGGAGGGCTCCAGGGCAAACTAATTTATGCAGTAGCCAAATCACTCGCTCACAACTTTAAAGCCAGTAGTTTACAAAGTAGATTTTTTCCTCACAAAATTCCACAGCTTAGAGGGAGGTTCCACCTGGAGGCTGGCATCTTTACTGCAAACTGTGCAATGGGAAATTCTTGGAATTGGGGAGGGTGGAGCCTGGGGAAGGGAGGGAACTCAGTGTGGTGTAATGGGGGGACTGATCAGTAGAAATAAGAAGGCCTATGCTACGTTGTCGGCATTGCACAGGAAGTGATGTCACCACGTCAACAACTTCTAGCCAATGCTCTGGTATTTGGGCAAAAACTCTATGGTAAAACTGGTTTCTACCATAGAGTTTTTGCCCAAATACCAGAGCATCACCCTGAAGTCACTGGTGTGATGATATCACTTCCTGCTCTACACTGGCAACATTGCCTAGTCCTTATTCTTTCTACTGGTATATCCCTGTGCCATCCCTAGCATCTGGGAAGCACTGGCTAGTGGTGGGGGTAGGGTTGCCATGTCCCCTCCTCACTCTGGGCAGGAGGGGAGGAAGTGGGATGGCCAGGTGGGTGGTTGCTCTTGGGGAGCAGGGCTGGGGGTGGGGCTTCCCTTTGCCCACCAGCTTAGCAGGAGTGCATTGAAGCCCCCAGAAGCAGGGGAATCCCCACCCGCACCCAGGGGCTGGTAACCCTAGGCGGGGAAGCCCTGCCTCCACTGAGGGGTTTAGCAACCTTAGTCCCAGAGTGTGAAGAGCAATAAATGTCAAGCTTTTGTGATTGTTTTATTTGCTTTTAACATTGTATGGTATGACCAGTTTTTGAGCTGAATTAAAGCTTTTCCTTTTCATTCGCTAAGAATACAATAGACTGGTTAATTGTTTTTCATTGGCATCAGGCTACAAGATGTTTGCTGTTGGTGTTGGCAATGCTGTCGAAGACGAACTGAGAGAAATCGCGTCTGAACCAGTGTCGGAGCATTATTTCTACACTGCTGATTTCAAAACCATCAACCAAATTGCAAAGAAACTACAGAGTAAAATCTGTGTTGGTATGTAAGGTTGCAGATGGTATATTTAGCAAACAATCTGGTCACCTATTGCCCTGGTGAATCAATGTGTAAGACAGGAACAAATGTGTCAACTTGGGAAGACCCATACATAAGACTGGCTCCAGATTTGGGAGAGCCACTAAGGATTGGATCCAAAAAGTTTTTTCGGGTGAAAAAGGGAAGAGAGGGGTCCACTCTGACTACCCAAAGGCTATGCTGGGTGTCATGGGGCCTGTATGGACCAAAGCAATGAGGAATGGCAGCTGTAGTAAGTATGAGAATTGGGTGGAATTGAGCAAAAAAAAAAACCTGGTTGGATTCAACCCTAAGTGCACCACTTCCTCCTCTTTTCCCTCCTCCTCTCCATCTGTCCCTTGATACTCACATGTGTGTAAGCAGATTCCTCCATATCTACCTCTCTGGGGTTGGTACTGGCCAGGGCTTTTTTTGTAGAAAAAGCCCAGCAGGAACTCATTAGCATAACAGGTCACACCCAGCAGTACAAACTCATTAGCATATTGGCCACACCCCTGACAATACAGCTCATTAGCTTATTAGGCCACACGTCCAGTCCATGCCTTCCCTTGGCTTAAATGGTTCCCCGATCCCCCAGCCCACCCGCCTCGGAGTTGCCGCGGTGTGTGTGTGTGTGTGATCTCCATGCCTTCCCTCTGTAGCCACACACGCAGAGGTTTTGGCTGTAGTGGGCGTGGCCAACTCTAAAGCCAGCCGGAACTCCGTTCCTGTGAGTTCCTGCCCAAAAATAGCCCTGGTACTGGCACAGCCAAACAAAGGAAGCCACTGTTTTACTTACTGCAGTGTCCCTCTGACCAAGAAATGCCCGGTTGTTCTAGAGACTCCTGTGAGGGCCAAACATTTTAGGTCAATGGTGGGCTATCAGCCGAGTTATGGGCATCAGCTATTTCCAGCTAATGCAACTACTTATGAGGAGTCCAAGGAAGAAGCTATATGGAGGGGCTGTAGCATCTGCTGGGCATGCAGAAGGTCCCAGGCCCAGCCCCCAGCATTCCCAGTTAAAAAGATCAGGTAGTAGATGACGGAAAAGACCTCTACTCCCTAAGACCCTGGAGAGTTGCTCCAAGTCTGAACAAACGATATTGGCCTTGATGGACCAAGGGTCTTGATTCAGTATAAGACAACTCCATGTTCTCATCTGAAGAACACCAGATTAAAATGTCTACACACAATGACACCAGAGATGCTTCCTTTGTGGAAGTAGCTTGTGGCATTTTAAAAGTACTTAGGTGTTCAGAGAATATTCATAAACCACCACAAAGCTGACATTCCCAAAAGGGGTGTTGCACTTGCAGTCAGTTGTCATGAAGATGGCTTGCTGTTGGCAATTTTTCTGGGTCCACAAAGACTAAAAGAACAAAGAATGGCTTAAGATGACTTTAATATGAACAGCAACAGAAAAATCTTGTACAGCAGCCTCTCAGTGTTCTAGAACAAACTAAGGTTATGTGATCACAAGGTGGCCAGGTCTTCTGTTATTTTGGGAGACTTCCCACTGGCAACCTGCTCTTCCTGCACTGATCTGAGCAACAGGGGGAGAAAAACAACAACAAAAAATCACCATCAGGATGCTAGTGTGACATCACTTCTGGGGAAAACCCAAAAGTGATGCCAGTCCTCTCTAGAAATTGTCAGAAACCCCATGGTTTTACTATAGATTTTTTGACAATTCCTAGAGTGGTTTTTTTTTTTGTTTGTTTAAAGTTTTTATTATTTTTTGTTAATAACATAAACTTTACATACATCAAATACTTTTTGCTTCTAAATTAATAAGAATAATTGCTAGCATTTCTAACATCTATTCCCTCCATACAGCATTCGTAAATCACCATGAGTCCGACCATTATAGAACAACTGCTACAACCTATAAATACAGCCATTTATGATAGATCTGTTTAGCAGGGAGAATATCATTCGTTACCATGTAGTCCAGCACAGGGGCCCATGTCCTAACAAATTTAGTGTAGGTTGGCATGTTACTATTGTTCGCTCTTATCAGGGAGTCTGTAATTTTCGCCATTATAAATTGGTCCCAAATTTTTTCTTGCCATGTTGCAATCGTAGGGAGATGAGGAGACTTCCAAGCTGCTGCTATTGTTAACCTGGCTGAGGCTAATAACGTCGGGATAAGTTCAATTCCTAGAGTTGTTTGATGTCAGGTTTTCCCAGAAGTGATATCATGCTGTTGCCAATGGTGCCCCCCATGTCTCTGACCCTCCCAGACTTTCACTGGTTGTCAGGTCATGCTTGGCGACCTTAATGGGATCCATAGGGCAAATGTACAAACTGGCAGTTCCTTAACACCATAGAATATAATGGAATGCCTCTGAATTGTAAAATCTATCACAACTTCTCTTCATGTCTCCAGGTTTCTCAAATGTCCCTTCATGCCCCACTAGGGACCTAAAAGTTGGATTTATCATTCCATAACTGTTTTCTCTTTCCCAGAAGAAGATCCATGTGAATGTGAAGCCATTGTGAAGTTCCAGACAAAAGTGAATAATCTCATAAAGGCACTGACACAGAAACATATCCTTTGACAACTGTTTTCAACACATGGCGTTAAAATAAACTAATTAATAAATAAATAACTTGCAGGTATGCCTCCCGTTTCCCCACTCAGAGTGGGGAATTGCTAGCCCTTAACTCCAATTTCCCACCCCAGAGGGAAAAATGCCCCCCACATAGTGACACACCAGGAACTTCCCTTAGTCTCTATGGTAAAGAGTGTCTATGGTAAAGGTGATCATAAGAACATAAGAGAAGCCATGTTGGATCAGGCCAAAGGCCCATCCATTCCAACACTCTGTATCACACAGTGGCCAAAACCCAGGTGCCATCAGGAGGTTATCTAGGCTGCCTCCCCGAATCTCTGTTGTAAAGACTGTAGAGGCTAGGGGCAGTGGCCTAGAGGATCAGATGGAAGTAACCACATGATCCCCTAACTCTGTCCTCCCTCAGCCCTGCTTTCCCCCAATCTCCCAGCATTTGCCAAGGCCATGCTGGGAACCCTTTTTGTGGGCTTTAAGGAATAATGTGGAAGAAATAGATTATTGAGAAGCTTTCATGTGACCCAAATCGTCCCCTTCAGGATACAATAAGAATTTATATAGAGGATTGAGTAGGCTAATATTGCCTTCCTCCTGCATCTTTCTTTTCCTCCTTTAACTGATACACATCTCTTGGAAGTTTCCCATGCTTCCTAAAACACATTCAGTCCTCATAAAGTTGAGTCTCCCACAACTGGCAAACTTTTTATTTCTCAACCTACCTGCAAATTCATATCATTGTGCCAGAACTCTTACCTTGGCTATGATATTCCGCCATGGGCTGGTTTCGTGAATGGCACACCCCTGTGTCACTTCGTTCAATATAGTGATGATGATTAAGATGTTGGGAGGGAAGAATCATGGCTCAGTGTCTCAAAGGCATGTCAGGAGTGCTTGGAAATCAATCAGGAAGAGACCTGTTCATAACGTTCTATTGGTGTTCCAGAGAGGGCAAGTGTACCAGGTAAATCAGGAGATTATGTCTTATGTGCACTTAGGGTTACCAACGCTGGTTAGGAAATTTTGGGTGATTTGGGGGGGATGCTTTGTGAGGGCAGAATTTGGGAAGGGGAGGGAGTTCAGGGGAGATGTGATGCCAAAGAATCCACCTTAGAACATAAGAGAAGCCAATGTTGGATCAGGCCAAAGGCCCATCCGGTCCAACACTCTGTCACACAGTGGCCAAAAATACCAAGTGCGATCAGGAGGTCCACCAGTGGGGCCAGGACACTAGAAGCCCTCCCACTGTTGACCCCCTCAAGCACCAAGAATACAGAGCATCACCTGCCCCAGTGTCCCTATCCATACCTTGTGGCTAATAGCCACTGAAAGTCCTCTGCTTCATATGTTTATCTAATTCCCTCTTGAAGCTGTCCATGCTTGTAGCCACCACCACCTCCTGTGGCAGTGAATTCTATGTGTTAATCACTCTTTGGGTGAAGAAGTACTTCCTTTTATCCGTTCTAACCCGACTGATCAGCAATTTCATTGAGTGCCCACGAGTTCTTGTATTGTGAGAAAGGGAGAAAAGTACCTCTTTCCCTACCTGCTCTATCCCATGCATACTCTTATAAACCTCGTTCATGTCACCCCTCAACCATCGTTTCTCCAAGCTAAAGAGCCCCAAGCACTTTAACCTTTCATAGGGAAAAGGTTCCAATCCTTTTATCATTCTAGTTGCCCTTTTCCGCACTTTTTCCAATGCTGTAGTATTCTTTTTGAGGTGTGGTGACTAGAACTGTACAAAATACTCCAAATGAGGTCGCACCACTAATTTATATAGGGTCATTATGATATTGGCTGATCTGTTTTCAATTCCCTTCCTAATAATCCCCAGCATAGCATTAGTCACACACTGTCTCGGCATTTTCAGTGAGTTATCTACTACCACTCCAAGATCTCTCTCTTGGTTAGTCTCTGCCAGTTCGGACCCCATCAACATGTATTTATAGTTAGGATTTTTGGCTCTGATGTGCATCACCTTGCACTTGGCCACATTGAACCCCATTTGCCATGTTGACGCCCACTCGCCCATCCTCGACAGATCCCTTTGGGAGTGCCTCACAATCCTCCCTGGTTTTCACCACCCTGAACAACTTTGTATCATCTGCAAATTTAGCCACTTCACTGCTTACTCCCAACTCCAAATAATTGATGAACAAGTTCAAAAGCATCGGACCGAGTACTGATCCCACCTCCTGAAATGGTAGCTTCAGGGGAATGGATTGCTTAGTATGGTGATCAGTTGTAATTCAAGGAGAACTCCAGGACCCATCTGGAGGCTGGTGACCTTATGTTGTGCCCTCCAGGGAAATAACCAAAGGACAGATCATATACTCATGATCAATGATCCCTCTAAGCTATGGAGCCCTGTGAGCAAAAATTCTACTTTGTGAGCAGCTTAAGGTTGTGAGCAGCTGATTTGGCTACTGCATAAATTAGTTTGCTCTGAAGCCATCCTTCCTGAGCAAAGACAAAACTGTGTGAGCTGGAGACTCCCGGTTTATGGTGACACGCAGGCAGACGCATCTCCCGGATTTCCCGGGGATGCAAACTGCACACCAGCGTGTAGGAGGGTGTGCGATGGGTTGCGACCCCCCTCCAGAGCCTTGGTAAAAGGCTCCTGGCCCGGGGGCTTTTGAGGGGTGACCTCTTCGCCAGCGCGATGCCGGGGAATTGAGGCGCTCCTCTGCCCCAAAGGTCCTGCCGCTGAGTGACCGCATGGTACTAGTGCTGCTGACCGAGACAAGCATTGGAGATCGGGTGGGAAAAACCAATGCCGAGCGAGGCTGATTGGCCAACAACGAACTGTGAGTCGGGTTGAAGCGAGCATGAAGATTGAAAAAGAAAGCTGCCCCCCTTAAAGTGCGACGGAAAGTGAGCAGGGGAGGGGCCCCACCCAAACGCAAAAATGAAAAAATGGAAATAATGAGGGGGGAGCGGGAAAATAAGTGTTTAAATCTGTTTTAAGAGGCTTACTAGAGCGCAGATGGGCGAATATCAGAGACTTTGGCAACTTTTAGAAAAGTAAACAATCCAAAAAGATGGCGGGGAAGAAATCGGCTAAAGACAAACTATTGAAAGCGAAACTAGTGGGCAGTCCTCGAACGGAAGAGATCACTGAGCTTTCCAAACTGTTGGAAGATTCCTTGCGCCCTCTGCTGGATGAGATGACTAACATCAAGCAACAATTGTCAACAATTGGTCAGAGTTTGGCTTCACAGCAGCTACAATTGACTAAATCCGTAAATGCAATGGAGCAAATGGCAGAGCAGATGAAGAAAAAGGATGCCAATACTAAAAAAGTCAAGAAAAAGGTGAAAAAACTGGAAATGAAACAAGCTATGGAAGAGTCACAACTTTTACAGCTGCAAATGGAGAAAGCAAATTTGGTCCAAGGGGTCCCGGAAAATAAAGGAGAGAATCTGAAGCAACTGCTGAGTGATGCAATAGCCCCATTGACAGATTGGACAGCAGAATATCTTTATAGCGAGATGGATGTGGTCTATAGGTCCTATTCCTTATACATCAAGAAAAAATAATCAACCTGGGGAAATAGTAGTCAGATTCTCGAAGAGACATGTAAGAGATTCTATTTTGAAAGCAACTACGGGAACACCGTTGAAAATCGGGGACAAAAATATCAGGATTTTAAAAGACATTCCATTTGAAATAAGATAGAAGAGAAAGAACTATAAAGACTTAATCCTTTTTTTACAAACAAATGGCATCAGTTACAGATGGTTAATTCCAGAATGTGTCATTTTCAAGCTTCACGACAAAAAAGAAAAGATTGACTCTGTTCTTAAAGCACGCAAGTTCCTGAGAACACAGCTGGGGGAACCAGCGGAGGACAAGAAGGAAGAAGAAGAAAGCAAATCAGATGGCGAATTAGGCTCGATGTCTTCTGACGAGGACTCTCTCTCTGAAAAGGGGGCGGTAACCCCCAAAAGTCCATATAAATTGAGGATAAGAAAAGATACGAAAAAATAAAGGCTGAAGGACTCTGAATTGTGCCTGAAAATGTAGAAATAACTTTGAGAATGCTCTGAGGGTTTCATTTAACAGATAAATGGATGGTTAAAAGATAAATGACCGCATAACCGACTATGTTCACTGTATTACTAGCATTTTAGACTAATATGGAAATAAGCTGATGTATTGATCTCCTGCTCTTGGGGTTTTAGTCATTAGTGGGTTTCTCCTTAGAGGTAGTCCCCTTCCTATATTTTCAGTTGTAGTTTGTAGTGGTGTAAAAACATCAATAAAAAACTCCCCTTAGGGGGATGCAAAAAAAAAGTGTGAGCTGGAGGCTAAATAACCGTGAGCTAGCTCATACTAACTCAGCTTAGAGGGAACACTGCTCATGATACATATGAGGGGCAATTTGATTGATTGATAAGTCTTTAAATTTCATGCTGTCGATTCAGCTAATCAAAATCTTCTTGAGACTTCCGGTTGATGGCGGTGTGCTAGCAGACTCACCTCCCGGACCTCCCGAGGGGGAAGCTGCGCTCCAGCCAAAGGAGAGGGTGCACAGGCTTGCAACCCCCCCCGGGGCCCGGCGAAGGGACCCTGGCCATGGAACTTATAGGAGGTTGCCTCTTCGATGGCGGAATGCTGGAGAATTGAGGCGCCTCTTCATTCCGATGGTCCAATGTGCTGTGAGACCGAATGGACTTAAGTGATGCTGACCGGGACAAGCGCAGGAGGTCGAGTGTCAGAAATGAAGCTGAAAGCGAGGTCGAAAGACCAAGTATGAACGTGAGTCAGTTTTAAAGTGTTTTAAAAGAAAAAAGATAGCTCCTCGCCCCACCCCACTGAACGGGAAAAAGGCGAGCGGGGAGGGATGCTTCCCATGCGCATGAACTTTTGAACAATTGGGGGGGAGTGGAAGAAAACGCGAAGGAAACTGTCTAGAAGTACTTACTAGAGCGAGTTCAAGCATTCAAGCGCATATTCAGAGACTTTTTTAAAAATTGCAAAAGTAAACAAACAATAAAGATGGCGGGGAAGAAGGGCAAAGAAAAACTTTTGAAAGTGAAAGGGACTGAGAGCCTGAAACCAGAAGCTACCAGTGAGGTGGCAAGGTCTATAGCGGAATACATGCGTCCTCTGCTGGAACAGCTGAATAACTTCAAGGAACAGATGTCAACAATGACTACATGTATTATGTTAGATCGCGCTAACAAAAACTAAAGTGAAAGGGACTGAGAGCCTGAAACCAGAAGCTACCAGTGAGGTGGCAAGGTCTATAGCGGAATACATGCGTCCTCTGCTGGAACAGCTGAATAACTTCAAGGAACAGATGTCAACAATGACTACATGTATTATGTTAGATCGCGCTAACAAAGGACTCGTAGAGTGATTCAGCGAGTGATTCAGCTTTATTGAAGTAACGAACAAGCACTCAACTCAGTAAGAAACCAGAACAGAAAACTGTGGGAGCTATGCTCCTTTTAAACATAACCGGGCTAATGTAGCCACGCCTATTTACAAATAACAACCAATGAGATTGCTTAGTTAAGGACCAATGGGAGTCTTTCCCTCCCAGGGAATAGTACCGTTCTGATTGGTCGCTGTTACAAAGCAACCAATAGGAAGTTCGGTCAGAGGAGCCCTAGCTTGGCTCGAAGCTTAACATGGGAGTCTAATGAGGTGATTCATGTAATTGTTCCGAATACATTACAATTCCTCCCCCCTAAGTTAAGTCATCATCCCGTTTGTTTTATTATTCACATACAGTCAATTCATGCCGTAGTACATCAACTATTCAAAAACACTTTATTGCAATCGTAGTCTTTGAGATACGTCGGCATTTGCCGCGTACGCTGGGACCTGCAGAGCGGTGCAGGCTCCATGGGCGTACAAGGCTGTGGGTCAGTGTGGGGTTCCATACAGCCTGGTTCAGGTACGAACTCAACTGGGGTTTCAGCCCCGCACCCAGGGGTCTGCCCTGACCCGGGGACAGTACCGGGCCCTTCGGTACTCACCGCCTGCTCTGGGGGTCTCCATTCTACGTCAGCAGATTCAGCCGTCGGAGAGTC